>NC_043015.1:9418438-9453438 GCF_006345805.1 Octopus sinensis
AGCATCCTGAAGATTTTTCTTGAATGAAACTGTTCTGGTCCTGTAGAAGCTCCTTCTATATAATATATATATATATATATATATATATATATATATATATATATATATATATAATATACATTAATCTGTGCGTGTAAAAGCGCTTGTCCGACATTCTATTTTCTATGTAAATTTCTAGATACATATACACTCGCTCAAATACGAACACACGTACACACACACACACACACACCACACACACACAGACACACACACAGACACACACACAAGCACACACAAAAAACTTTCACATTCCTGACTTTTACTCGCCCACACATACTCACAAACAGTTGAAACGTTATCTGAGTTTTGATTCACCGTTGACTTTTCATCCTCCCACTACCATCGGTTGATCACCATTTCTTTTCTCATTCATATGTCGGAGAAATGCACAAGGCTATTATTAAAGTACATTATTAGAGTATAAGATACACGACGCTCTCTTTGCTACTTCCTCTGTATTCATTGGTTATGCTTTCTTTCACTCACTCTCAGTCATGATCTTTACTCTCACTACTTCTCCCTCAGCGAAATACATTTTCCTCTCCTTCGCTTGACCATTCAACGTGCTTGATCTTGAACAGCACAAATTAGAGCCTCCTTCCCGGTTTTAAATCACTTTTAGTCATCCATAATAGTCTTTCCTCTCTGTCTGTCTGACCTTCAACATCCCTATGAATTTGTCCAAGCATTCTTGACTTTATTCACCTATTTTAAGTTTCATTAATTCTCAGTTTCTTGTACAGCGCTTTATCTTTGAAATCTTCCATCCTACACAAGCCTGAACTTACTTCCAATAATAGCGGCATGAGGCATTTTTTTTACATACCATATTATGTCATTTTCTTCTGCTCTCTTACTCTGTTCGCATTCGCATCCAGTCATTCCTTTTCCTCCATTGTACTTACGCTTCCAACACTTCTGGTCATGTGGCACGACTCCAGGTTTTCTAGATATCCGTACATTGAGTCTGCGACTATTTTAGTCAATAATTTCCACATAAGTGGCACGCAGGATATTTATACTTGTAAGGGTGCTTACAAAGCAAGCCGGATTTATACCATAACACTGACTGATGTTAAACTATATCTGGGTGATGCGATTTCAGCCTAGTATTACATGTATAGATTTCTGTTCCCGATGATGCGAATATACTCTGAATTCGAGTGATACAATATTCCTAAATACGGTGCTGAAGAAATTTGCTTGCCGATATCGTTTATACCTTTAATCAATATTCTTCTATACGAGATGATTTCTCAGGACGATATCTGCACATGCTTGTTAAGTCGGATGTGGAAACTAATGTATATATATTTGTGTATAATGTTATTAGATAGTGAGATTTAATATATATTCTCTGTGTATTGCCTGCGTTCTGTGTTTGGTATAGAGTATACAGATTGCATTTGGCTATGCATGCAAATATTCAGTAGGCTAAATAATTAGGACTAATTTAATGTAAGACGCGTTAGGAACATCCATATGATAAATGCAATCAAAGCGGAAAATATTCTGATGAGGGTTGATATTTGAAGACGATCATTTACCAGACAAGATAATAAATAATCATAATGGTGGGATATGAGTAAACGACACCGAAACTCATGCATAAAAGAATTTTAGACAAAGGAAAACAGGGAATGGGAAAATAATCCTGTATAACTACGAAAACAAACAAAAATGAGAATGATATTTTCTTGGAATCTTTTGTGTAGATCACGAATATGACATCCGTTTCTTTCAGTGAGCCTCCGTCCTCTTGTAAATTATCAATTACTTATATTAAATGCACTGATGGATCCGTCGGAATTGAGTTCAAACAGGATTGTGCCGAAACTTATAATTCTAAAATTTATCAATACATTTTGAGAAGATATTAAGGGTTTGTCCCTAAGGTATTTGCCAACCTCCTCTATCAAAATTATAAAACTACCCTAAAAGTTTTGTTAGTTATATGGGTCCAAATCCGTGATAAATCTGATAAGAATCCACACCTCATCACCGAAACTGAACTCATTGATATAGTTCGTGATTTACTACTTTCTAAGCAAGATCTGGCCTCACGTCTGTAACAATGGAACCTGATAGATAATGATGCTCGAATTGCAGCATTTAGGGAGGTTTATGCACATCTGCAACAATTCTTCCCTTTGGAAAACAACTTGACTTATTGTAATGATATCAGAGATCTGTTCGATGCCATTGAGCTGACCGAGGTGACCTATGAAGCGAATGAGTGAAGTTTATTCATAGAAGCAACCATTTACTGCATAAAAATTGGTTCTAAAACTAGGCCTAATGAAGCAATTTTCCAAAGCACTACAACATAACAAACCATGCTTTTAGTACCTCAAGGCGATCTTTTCTAAAATATGTGATTCCAAGATGAAAGAAGGCATATTCGTAGGCCCCTCAGATTCGGACATCGAAACGACAATGAAACTGAGCTAGCAGCCCGGCATGCATTCAAAGATGTATGCAAAAGACTTCCGGGAAAGTACCAAGTGGCCCAGCGAGAGAGGATAGAGAAGAGCCTAATGAGGTGCTACCAAATCTCGGATGCAATATATCACTGAAGATACATTTTCTTCATTATCATGTGTCCTTCTTCCCAGGGAATGCAGGAGATATGATTGATGAATATGGAGAGAATTTCCACTAAGATATAGCGTCAATTGTAAACAGGTATAAGGGGAAATGGAGCCCAAATACGCTGGCTGACTTCTGCGAGATCCTGGAGAAAGACACACCTGCGACGTCTTATAAACGAGGACATACCTACTAAACTGTAGGTCAACACGTAATATAATGCGAACAAACAAGGCGATTCATAATATATTTAGGAATTAATTACAATAGACATATTCAATCTGACTTAGGGAACAAAAGAGATTTATGATGTCTTGGAAATTGGTATAAATTGCATAGTTAATAAGTCGATACACTACAAGAAAATGTGACGTGAAGGGAAAGTTTTGCTCTAAAGTTTGTATGTAGCACAATCAACTTCATTATAAAATGTACATGAGAACTATGGTCTTTCTTCACTCTGAAATTTCCTGTACAGTGTAATTGTTGAAAAATTTGGACCAAAAGAAATAGCAGAAAGGGAATGAATATATGTATTTTAGATCATGGAATCGAAGTAAAATTAAATAAGTATTGGAGTATGAAACGGGAAAATAAAAGCTTTCTGAAAATAATGTAAATAAATCTAAGGCAAAAATTAGACGATAATGACACTGCTGTAAAGAAACTGAAAACAATAAGACCTGTTTATAACATGTTTACTTGAAATGGTTTTCTTCCTATTTCAAACACAGAAGTGGTTAAACACCTAAAATAGTAGAATATTCAAAACATTATTTGCAAAAATGAAATTGCGGATCATTTCACTCTTAGTGTTATATTTATTCAGGAATTTTGTTACGCACGCGATCTCACGAGTAAGTATTTCAATCATTGTTCGAATCAATATACCAACGGTCTGTTATAGTTTAACAACAAACTAAGTTAACACACTTCTTTTTCCTCATCATCACGTATTTTAACGTTATTGCAGTTTGTTATATTTTTCTTTTCTCCAAACATATCTCTTCTTTTCATTTATCTGATTTCACTTTAATTTTAGTTTCAACAACAATTCATTTTCAGTCCAATTATGGATCGCTTGTCGTGTTTTCGGTATTTTTAATAAGTGTTCATATGTATTTAAAATTTATGTTTTTGATTTCACGCATAGATATGGTTGATTAAAGTAGACAATTTTCCCTCTAAAATGTTTTCCAATTATTAATCTTAAATATTTTTCGTAGAGAACTTTTGAAATATATTTCATCTTTATACCGATCTACTTCTTCGCTCGCTTTGTTTACCACTTTCTTTACCTAATAGTATATTTATATTCACCAGGTCTCACAATTTCCCCCGAACAACATGAACTTCGCTGTTAATATTTGAATTTTCGAATTATTGTTCTCGATTTTAGAGTTTTGTCTTAATGAAATGGTGATAAGCAGCACGCTCATTTCTTTCCAGCATCTATGCACTAGATTAATATACATTTTCTTATTGAAATACGTAAATGTGTATATGCCTTAAATGCCCCAATCATAAGCTATCCTACATTTCTGAAACAAACTGAACATTTTTACTGGAATTGGTTATGGTAACATTGTTGTATTCTCTTTTAACAATAATAAAATTAAGCGTTATAAATCATTGAAATCTATTCTTTCTTAAATAGTATACAACACAAGAAAACAAGAAATCTAAATTCGTGGATGACTACATCTACTTTCAAGATTCTTCAATTACTCACTTGTTACTCTGAGAATTTTATCCTGCCTGAGGAAACTACATCCACTCTAGGAATTTCCCTTGGAATTTTACCACCTCTCGCGAACAAACAATTTGAAACCGAATCAATAGTTTTACTACTGGATATTTATATTTCCTGCATTCTACTATCTTCTGTACATAGTTGTTGATTTAACCTTGAGTAATCTATATAAAATAAAGCCATCGTATTGCAATTGATGTTTTCAGACCAATCTTCCCAACAGGTTACCACCTTACTTATGTTAAGTTTCTGGTATTAGAAGATGGAATGACCATAACGACAATATCATTGACTGAGTCTCATATATTTAGGAGTTGAATGTGGTTTTCAAATCTTTTTATATTCGTCACCATATAGAAAATATTAATGTTTACTTATATAAATATATTGATTATCATGTTTTGATCACTTTTTTTCTCTTCCAAATTACAGTCTAGCAAACAACCAGGCTCTGGAATTTACATGTGCGAACATTAAGGTGATAGATTTTGCGTATCGTCTGATTATCTGTTGCATGAAATGAAGGATTACAATTCGCGGTCTTGATGTTGGATGTTATTTACTATCCCAAATGTGCAGATCCTATAAAAATAGCAGTTCATGATGATCTCTTCTAGTCCACCTTGAGACGAATACTTGAATTAATATTCCAACATGTTTTCTGAATATATGTGGCAGAGCTTCAACGGAAATTCTGTAATAGGACATATTTTTATTCCAAATATTTCAATGACATTATTACGGCTGCACTCGTTTACACAGCTCTTCTGGAGTTTACGTATAAATGATCTATATTAATTAAATCATAGGTGTCTTCGAGATTTTTATGTATGCGTCAGTTAAGAACGCATCAAATGGCTAGAAAAAAATATTTTAATTTGGAGATGATATAGGATGTGCACATGTCCATCATAAAGCAAATGAAAATTTACGTTGATATCAAATGTTAAAGAACACCAATCGAATGGCGATTTGGACATATTTTTACCATGTATTATCCACTTGGTCATACATATTGTCCACGTAATAGTATGCATATGTGCTTTCTTTATGTCTAGAGAGATGAAACGCTATAACAATTAAGTTATATATTTAGTAATAACAGCAACTGATGATCTGAATGAAATTCTGTAGCTGCCATTTGATACTAATATAATATTACCGCAGCTCATAGATTAATGAATAGAAGGCGGTAAACGTTTTAATGAATGGACGGGTGATTCAAATTGGTTTGAACTTTGAGGTTATACTTAATGGTTATTACTTTCCAAAACATAACATATAATGACAAGTATGATGATATCATTAAGAGTATAATGTATTGCAAGATATGTCTGACACCGCCTTCGTTCCTAAATGCCTATATTTAAAACCCTCGGCTATGAATCTCAGCAAACATCTTCTGCACTATCGATTATGGGGTAAGAAACATTTACAAATTATGACGGTTGTAACAGCACTTTGAAAACGGTCGACTGCCTGTCACAGCTGACTAGACTGCAGAATACTGTAAGGAAGTAATGAAAAATTTGGAAGCTTAATATGCGATAAAATGTTTTGTGTAAAACTGGCAAAAACACTGCAAAAACGTTTCAAATGCATCCGACTGCAAATGAAGTTACTTGTAATAGTCGACGATATGTTTATCGCTAGCTCAAGCGTCCAGGAATGGCAAGTTTACTTGGAAGCTCCTGATGGCTAGGATTTCCAACAACAGGGGTATCATATATATCGACGCGGTCTAGAAAGAATACTTTGTGGAAATTTTGATGTAGTTCAGGAACACATTTCGTCAAAAAACGCCTAAGCACCAACACCAGGACAATTCTATTCACTTAACTGACTAATTAAATGACACGAGCGTCAAAACTGTTCCTCTCACGTAATGCAGTCCAGATTTTACTCCTTGTGAATTTTCTTTGTTCCCTGAGCAGATACAGAGGATTAATGAATCTGTTGCCAGAGTGCAGGACGACTTCATTTTCAAGGATTATCGTGCGTCCTTCATGAAGTGACTGGTACTCTACAACATGTATCACAGTAATCTTCTTTCTAGTAGATTTCACTTCAGTGTTTCTTTGAAATTTATAGAAATACTCAACGAAAAATACTTACGGAGTGCCCTGTAGATATACATACACTTTCACACATACATACATGCTTACACGCATATATATATATATATATATATATATATATATAAATTTATATATAGGCTTGGCAACTAGGTTCCCGCAGTGTTTTTAAATGTTGAACTTTATAGCGTTTTTAAATTTTGGAATCTATTCTTTACAGCATTCTATTTTTGAATCAATTTGTAATCTATTTTGTTATTTTTCTTGTTAATTTTAGTTAATTTTTCTTCAATTTCGGCTCATTAAAATGGAATGTCAAGTTAAGAAAAACGAGAATTTTCGGTACTTCCTCCTTTTTGCTTTTAATCAGAGTCCTAAGGTTGCAAAAGCTGCTCGCGACATTTATGCTGTGTATGGAGAGGGTGCTATAGCTAACAGAACCGCTCGTGGTCGGTATACCAAGTTCAAAAATTGAAATTTTGACCTCAAATACGCACCTCGTTCTGGCCGTCCAGTTGAGTTCGATGAATAGCGATTAAACTAATTTTGGACGAAAATTCACCTCAAAAGACATGAGAACAGGCAGAGGAAATGAAATGCTCCCACACTGCTATAGAGAAGCATCTTCACTCGATGGTAAAGGTTCAGACGTATGGAGCGTGGTTTCCTCATGCTTTATGTGGCAACAACAAAAATCAACAAGACACAATCTCCACTGGTTTGCTTGCTCGTCACTGCTCAACTCATGGACACAGGCAACGATTTCTTTACCGAATCGATTTTGGCGACGAAAAATGGTGCCCCTACATCAATATGAAGCTGCATAAGAAATGACTTAGCCCCTGTAAACAAGCGTACCACGCGTGAAAAGAGATCTTCATACGCATAAAACGTATGGTGTGTTTATGGTGGGACTGGGAAAGGATTATCCATTCCGAATTGCTAGAACGGAGCCAAACGCTCAACGCGGAATTATATGCACAACACATGGAACGACTCAACACGGCAATTCAAGTGAAAAGACCGATTTGGCAGAGGGAGTTCTTCTGCTGCACAATGCCCGCTCTCATTTCCCCAATATGACCAAAAAAGCCATTCTAACGGAAGATTGGGAAGTGCTGCCACACCTGCCGTACTCTTCTTTCGTTCAATAGTGATTCAGAATTGAGAGTCTGGTTGGGAAAATGTTTCGAGCCGAAATCGGGTGATTTCTACCAATCAGGTATTGAAATTCTCGTTGAACGTTGGTAAGAAATTGTAAACAACAACGGTGAATATATTATTGATTAAGTAGTTGTTATTCTTTATTAAACCTTTAAAAGAAGTTAATTAAAAAAAAACGGCGGGAAATTAGTTGCCAACCCAATATATATATATATATAAATTTATATATAGGCTTGGCAACTAGGTTCCCGCAGTGTTTTTAAATGTTGAACTTTATAGCGTTTTTAAATTTTGGAATCTATTCTTTACAGCATTCTATTTTTGAATCAATTTGTAATCTATTTTGTTATTTTTCTTGTTAATTTTAGTTAATTTTTCTTCAATTTCGGCTCATTAAAATGGAATGTCAAGTTAAGAAAAACGAGAATTTTCGGTACTTCCTCCTTTTTGCTTTTAATCAGAGTCCTAAGGTTGCAAAAGCTGCTCGCGACATTATGCTGTGTATGGAGAGGGTGCTATAGCTAACAGAACCGCTCGTGGTCGGTATACCAAGTTCAAAAATTGAAATTTTGACCTCAAATACGCACCTCGTTCTGGCCGTCCAGTTGAGTTCGATGAATAGCGATTAAACTAATTTTGGACGAAAATTCACCTCAAAAGACATGAGAACAGGCAGAGGAAATGAAATGCTCCCACACTGCTATAGAGAAGCATCTTCACTCGATGGTAAAGGTTCAGACGTATGGAGCGTGGTTTCCTCATGCTTTATGTGGCAACAACAAAAATCAACAAGACACAATCTCCACTGGTTTGCTTGCTCGTCACTGCTCAACTCATGGACACAGGCAACGATTTCTTTACCGAATCGATTTTGGCGACGAAAAATGGTGCCCCTACATCAATATGAAGCTGCATAAGAAATGACTTAGCCCCTGTAAACAAGCGTACCACGCGTGAAAAGAGATCTTCATACGCATAAAACGTATGGTGTGTTTATGGTGGGACTGGGAAAGGATTATCCATTCCGAATTGCTAGAACGGAGCCAAACGCTCAACGCGGAATTATATGCACACACATGGAACGACTCAACACGGCAATTCAAGTGAAAAGACCGATTTGGCAGAGGGAGTTCTTCTGCTGCACAATGCCCGCTCTCATTTCCCCAATATGACCAAAAAAGCCATTCTAACGGAAGATTGGGAAGTGCTGCCACACCTGCCGTACTCTTCTTTCGTTCAATAGTGATTCAGAATTGAGAGTCTGGTTGGGAAAATGTTTCGAGCCGAAATCGGGTGATTTCTACCAATCAGGTATTGAAATTCTCGTTGAACGTTGGTAAGAAATTGTAAACAACAACGGTGAATATATTATTGATTAAGTAGTTGTTATTCTTTATTAAACCTTTAAAAGAAGTTAATTAAAAAAAAACGGCGGGAAATTAGTTGCCAACCCAATATATATATATATATACATATATATATATATATATATATATATATATATATATATATATATATATATATATATAATATATATATAATTAAAATATGGGTGAAAAATTGAATATTAATTTGATAACATCAATTTAACCCCAGTAGTCTAGCATATTAAAAAACTGAGGTTCAGTAAATAGTATTACATACATATAAGAGGGACCTATCTGGAAACTCTTACGCTAGAATAAGATCCCGCTAAGGTCTTACCACTAAGAATTGTTATCTAGAAAATTTAGTAAACACCAGACACGTAAGCGAGCAAGACAAATAAAAACTAACAAAAATATAGATTAATCATAAACAAATGTTTCACTATCAACAAATTACGCAACTTCACCCACGTGCGCCCACGAAGACTGTCAAGAGCGTTCAAGAACAGATCTACTTATTTCAGTTCGTGAATTATTCACGAATATACTATGAATGACGATTACTTTCGTGTCATTACGCCAATTGATAGGTCCCCAAAACATCTTATGAAGGCTGGAGGGCATATCAGCCGAGTCGTTGTGCTCAGAACAATAAGATAAGGATAAATGGTTCAGAACGAAGTGCAGGCTGGTAATAAGAAAAGTAGATGAGAAATCTATAAACGATTATATCATAAACTTCATTAGCTTACTACTATCTCTGCTATGAGTTATTCTGTACAAGTAGGTAAGTGATTGAGATGAGGGATTATGTACACTATTTATTTTATTCACATTTAAGGAATGTTTGTCCTCGCATTGTTTGTTGTTTACACGACGTTTCGGCTCATATACCTTACATCACTCATCAGGTGTCGTGGGGAAATTTCGAACCTGGTTTCTTATTCCTAAGGTACTTTTCGATGTTGTTGTTGTTGTTGTTATTATTATCATTATTATTATTATTATTATTATTATTATTATTATTATTATTATTATTATTATTATTATTATCATTTTTAATATTATTATTATTATTATTATTATTATCATCATCATCATCATCATTATTATTATTATTATTATTATTGTTATTATATAATTATTATTATTATTATTAATATTATTATTATTATTATTATTATTATTATTAATATTATTTTATTATTATTATCATTATTATTATCATTATTATTATTATTATTATCCTTATTATTATTATTATTATTATTATTATTATTATTATTATTATTATTATTATTATTATCATTATTATTATTATTATTCAGGTCACTGCTTGGAATTGAACTCGGAATCTTGGGGGCTGTAGCACCTGCTCTTAACCCCTAGATTCCGAGTTCTATTCAAGGCTGTAACGTGAAATGTGTACTTACATATAAAAGAACAAAGTGTACGTACGCCGCTATATACATATATATATATAATATATATATATATACAAATAATCAGAAAATTGAGAAAAACTAAGATATATATATATATTATATATATATATATATATATATATATATATATATTCACACACAAATACACGCCCACCTGCATGCGAACACACACTCACATACATGCACACATACGCATGGAGACACAGAAATATACATATATATCTGCAGTCATAAGCACACCGGTGAGGTATGAAAACATATACAACCATATTTGCGTGTGTCGATGCGTATATGCCAACATTAGTATTTACGAAAATATCTCAAAGTATACGACACTGTGGGACCTGAATTAATGAGAAGTTCAAATAAACCTGAATATTTCCTGGCCTTTAAAGCATTCTTTTATTTGAGTTAATTAACTTATTCACTTCATAGCACTCGAAGGATTATCCCTCCTTTAGCAAACGGATCTCATTAGAACATCATATAATCTACTCCTGGCTCATTCATATCTACCTAATGATGAGTGGTATAATTAGAATAGGAAATATCTTGAATTGTAAACCACACTCAACTGAATATATGTGATCCATATTCAGAGTTTAAATCTTGAAATATGTGTACTTAATGAATGTATTTTCCCATAATTAGCTCAAGCACATAATTGTTGTAGAATTATCGAGGATTATTTTCCACTATACACAATTATGGCGTATCAATTACAGAAGGTCAATGATCCGCAGTCAATCATGTACTCTTTGATATATTGTGTGAATAAAGACATCAAGCAATTGTAATCGCTTAATAAATTATTTCCTCTCGTTAAGTTGTTTTACATTAAACTGATTTCTCCTCAGAAGTTATACTTAGTTTCGCCGAAAAGTCACAATTTTGCTTTTTATATTCATACTGTATTCATGCGTCCTATTAAAGGAACAATTTTTTTAAGAATTCGTTTTAAGGAAAATCTGTGATCAATTCACAATGATTGCTAATGGATTGATAATATAATTCTTATCTTTCAAGAAAAAAAAACCCTATATTTATTGACACATTCAAACCTACCTACGCATAGTTCAGTTGTTTGAGCTAATTTGAAGGAGTTATGTAAGATTCAGTTGAATTACTTGCTTAAGTTAAGGCATCAAGTCAGTGCGGTCTTTTACGTACAGCTTGCAGTAACTTGAATGAAAGGCAAATAAGTAACAAGAATATCTATATATTAGTGCATCACGGCCGTTTCAGGTGGTTCCTTTTACTCCAACAATGCAAGCAGTGCATGAATTTGAAATGCATTTTATAATTATATTATATTCTTTATAAACGCTCACATACACACACACACACACATACACATGCATACGTATATACGCCGTATTTTTATAGCTTCTCATAACGTGGTACCCTTTAACATTTTTCATAATATAGGAATTTTTATATAATTATATTTGTTAAATAATTTACCTGTTACAGAAACAATTATCACGTCTTTTTGTCTTTAATCCCTGAATTTCAATGAATAGAAAATGTATCCGACTTTGTCCGATGAATTTTGAATATAATTTGGGTTCATTGTTTGAATGGTTTTAGCATGACAACTTTAATGTTTGCTAGGGTTAAGAATTATGAAGGTTCTATTTCATATAACATAATCTACTTCATTAGCGCGTAAATTGTTTTACTTATACTTCTTATCTTACCTGGTTTTTATATCCTATTCCCGATTTTTAAAATTTTCATTTTCATTTTACAAAATAAAATATTATCTAGAGTTTATTATATTTTGATTATATATCTTCCTCCCTGTATCATTAATGCCCATTAATTCTCATTGCAATATCCTTTGTTTTCTATTGTAGGCGCCTTTAAACGACAACAATAAAATAGTTTGTCACCGCTACCTTCTCTCTTTCTAGGCATTTACCACTATCTTACTCACTTCTTCTGAGATGTGTTTCTTTATGGGGTCATAGTGAGTTTCTAGCCACATAGAATTAAGGTTTCACAGAGTATCTGACAATAATCAATTAGATATCAGTAGCTAGATCATCACTCTTATACTCCCAGTGGTTTTAATTCTTATGCTGTATTAAATCACTTGATAGTGATAAGGTGATATATAAAAATTGCACCCAGATTATCATCTCATGACCCCCACTTTTATTCGCTTCTGCTACTTAAAATTATAGTTGGGGTATTTTTCTTTCTCCGTTCACTCTGCTACAATAATAGCAGTATGCAATTCTTTCAGTCATGAACCCAAATTATATTCATCCGAGAAAGATGTATACATATTCTATTTATTGGAAGACAGGGATTTAAGGCAAAAAGAAGAGATAATTGGTTCTATAACAGATAAACTTATTTAACAAATATAAAGACATAACAATTCCAATATTATCAAAATTCTTAAAGGATATCAGGATATAAGAAGGTACAAAAATACGGCGTATATATGCATATGTATGTGTGCGTCTGTGTGTTTGAGTGTATGCGTATATAAAGAATATAATAATCTCTGATGAAATATTTGCTAAAAATGATAATGGAGTATCGCGTATTTTGAAAACATATATTATCCATCCGATGATGGCAGTACTTCAAATTGAAGTAATGTTTGCATTGTTCCATTAGATGGTGCCCCCTAAAACGGCTGTGATGCACTGAGACCTTGACTTCCTTGTCAATTATTTTCTTTATATATACATACACACACGAAAATTTATACATTTATGTAAGTAATGACACATTTCATAACACATTAGTGCATCGGAATTGCAATAGAGTTATGTGTGATATCAAATGATATAACGAATTTGTCTGATGCGTGAAAAGTGGAGATTCGGAGAGCATAAAATCTTCTGCATCACGTAAGGAATATGAACATAGTTTACCCCTATATGTATGTTGCTGAGACTGACATTATATGTGAGGAATCTAACTGCATGTGCACCTGTTATAAGGTCATGTATATCGCCTGAAATTCTTTTAGTTTGCGAATACGTAATGAAGCCATATTTATAACATCGTTCGAAAAGTCTTAAGAAAATGGACTCGGATTTTGGTATTTTAATATTCGCGTTTTGATCAAAATATAGTGAATGACTTGACTGCTAATTTCAAATTTATTTGATGATAAATTCTATAAAGTTACGTATAGGTTAAATTAATTAAAAGAGAATATATGTATATATATATATATATATATATATATATATATAAATGAGAGAAAACCACTATTATATATATTATATATTATATCGTGGAATTTGATATACTAGTAAATTCAATTTTTTCCCGTAAGTTTGGAGTTATACTCCCTAATATAATAATAATAATGTTGTATGGTGTAGTGTGGTGTGGTGTGATGTGGTGGGGAGGTGTGGGAGGTGGAGTGTGAGAGTGGGAAATGCACGGGTGGGGTTTGGGTTCGGCTGGGGGTAGGGTTGAATGGGGGTTGTGTGTAGGCAGAGGCTGGGGTTAGAGGTGGGGTATATGGGGGAAGGGGATGTGGGGTGGGGAGATGGGAAGGAGAGGGAGGGAAGATGGAAGAGGGAAGGGAAGGGAGAGAAAGAGAGAAAGAGAGTAGGAAAGAAGAGAGAAAGAGAGTAAGAGAGAAGAGTGATAGAGAGTAGGAGTGAAAAGAAGTAGCAGTGAAGAGAATTAGGAGTGAAGAGAAGTAGGAGTTGGGGCAAGAGAGGAAAGTTGGGGAGGAAGAGGGAGGAGGGTGGGGGAGAGAGGAGAGAATTAGAGTGAGGGAGCAGAGAGAAAGAGAGAAGAGAGAAAGAGAGTAAGGGAGAAGAGGGAAAGAGAGTAGGAACAAATATTAAGACAACGAATCTCAAGTCGGACGCAACATTATAATTGAATATGATTCGAATCCCTACGGCTGTTTCTGGGCTATCACCGTCGTGTAGGCACGATTTCCCCTGCACTTTGAAATCCTTCCATAAATCTAAATATAATCTCGGCCCAACGACTATCACCCACATACAAACCCCTATGATCATTAGCACATACCCCGCTATATATTTTCTCTATCTCCTATATCTCTATATCACTTATTTCTACCTAATATCTTTCATCTCTTGTATCTAACTTAGCTCATCACTTTTTGAGATAAATATTGATTCTATAAATTATCCTTGATTTCTTTTTAAACCCCAACCCAATAAATCCCTTAATATAAATCCGCAAATAACCAAACTCTCAATTCTACTCATAAATATTTTAACATTCAACTAGCTCTTCCATTTTCAACTACCTACACACCCAAACTCCATTGCTAAACTTAACTTTACAGCCACTAAACTACTGAATTTTCTCCGCAATCCCTATAGAATTTAAGACTTCCACATATACATACTATTCTCAATAAATTCCTTTCATTTTGCTCTATTTTTTTTTTACCTTATCTTCCTCCCCCACTCATCCTCTCACTTATCTTCTCCGCTACCCCGCACACATTTCTCAGACCCCATACACATATGCACCTTAATTTATCCTATAGCCAATCCTTATATTCTCCCCTCACTCAATCTCTCTTTCTACTTATTTTATTTTAGTTCTTTTACCGCTTAATACCCACCTCTGCTACCGTTCTGTTATTGAACGTTGTAATTTTCACGCCTATTTTCTATTTGGATGTCTACTATATCAGGATTTTATCCCACATGTATCTACGCAGCATTGCACCTAAGGACTTACGCTCATGCATCTACGCATGGGTGCACTTAAGGAAGTTATTCTCTTGTTTCTATAACGTCGGAAATTCGAACTAAGTTTTATGCTTCCTTTTCCTTCATCTATGTCGTCATCTCAATAATACATATATCATTTTCCCTATTTTTCCCCATTTGTCTCAGATGATGAAATATCCCATACTTGGGGAGATCCCAGAAACAGCTGTAAGATTTGAATTTTATCCAATAATAATAGTGTATGCTACTTGAGATGTTTGCTTGCACTTAACATTTGTAGCCCTCTTTAACAATAATATATATGGTGCATCGGAAATCTGCAATGGCTCCATAACTATGTATGTTTGTGTGTATATAAACACACACACACACACACACATATACATATATATATATATACGCATATACATATACATCTTTATTCATACGTATGAGTGTAAGTGTATGTGTAAGTGTAAGCGCATTTGCTATTATTACGAACTATAGGTATGATAGTGGTATTAAAATACCATGTAAAGAGCAGGAAAGGATTTGTTAGATTTAAGCGTATATTACTATTATTCATAAATCTGTCCTTAATTATGCTAGGCTGAAATATGAGCCGGAGGTGTAGGGAGTCGTGGTTTTCAGTAAAATCTGTTATAACTCTATAACTAGCAAAACGCAATGCAATTTTTTAAGGGAGTTAGTATTTTTAGATACGACTTATTCCAACATAAACTTCAGACAAACTCGTTCTAATAGGGCATCCACTTTTGGGCTGGTGTAAATATCACCACTCGATATTAATGCTGCCTCTGTCGCTAATATATATGTTTTAAACATTATTTTATGGATATTCGATTTACTTAAAAAACTAATGCTTATGCAAAACGTGCACTTGTTACACATGATTGCCTATTGCATTACGTCAATCGTAATTCACATTAAAAAAGTGTTATGAAATATATTGTGAATATATTACTTCTTTGGTGTTTCTGATTTTACAGAAATAAAAACCAGTGAATGCCTTGACTGCTAATTTCAAATTTATTTCACGATAAATTCTCTAAAAGTTACGCATAGGTTCAATTAATGAAAAGAAACTATATATATATATATATATATATATATATATATGAATTAGAGAAAAAACGCTATTATATACGTTATGTATTTATATTGTGAAATTTGATTTATTAGTAAATTGAATTTTTCCCTGTAAGTTTGGAATCATAAATGAAACAGCCACTAACATGTGAGAGAAAATAAACTAGTTGTACCAGTGTAAAAGTAAGTTGTGAAGATATTATAACTAAGATATTCATTGGAGCACCAGGCGGAAATACTTGCAATATATAGTTACTATTATTTATCTTGTTAGTTTGACGTTCGTAACCTGCATATCATGAACCGAAATATGTTTAGAGATTAACACTTGACTGATAATATACGCCACTGAATGCCTAAATTTCCTACTTCCAAACATGCAACTGAGTCTCATTTAATAAAATAATTATGCTTAACTAAATATCAAATATTCAATTCTGAGTTCAAATTCTGCCGAAGTCGATTTTCGTTTGCATCCTTTGAAGTTTGAGAAAATGAGGCATCAATCAAGTAATGGGGCGTTGCTATCGATTACCACTTTCCTCTAAAATTTATATCCTTCAGCTAAAATTTGAACAAATTCTAATTCCTACTATTTTTGCCATTATTATTTTACCAGCAACAACAGCATCACCATCAACGTCCTCGTCAACGTTGTCCTTACCATCATAACCATCATAATCCTCATCCCCCACGGTAGGTCGCATATCAAGATTGCCTCCAGTATTAATTCTGCTTAATTCTTAAATATCTTTAATTCTCCACAGGCTATTTGCATCACCAGTGTCTGAATAGACACTGATACACTATCTATTATTGACGGAAGACCCAGCTGTTAAGTCGCTGTTGGATGTCTGTCACCGATGATACCATAGCAGGGCAAAATTATCTGTTCACAATAGAGTGTGTAAAATAAATAAAATTCCATATTATATCTATATTATATGGTCTGTAGAAAACTACCAAACTTCATCAATAATAACTTATATTTCATTGTGAATTATATTTTAGTAAATCTCAATATCACTGCATGGCACCCATCTAAAAATTGAATAAGACAGCGACGATATACATCTAAATATCACCTGACACAGACCGACATGCGTGCTTCTGTTATTTTATCATAAGAAAATGAAATACATGAAGATGTAAACTAGGGTACAACCCTTTAATGTGATATCATTTGCGATTATATATTTTCTCAATCAGTGTTAGTCTCTTTAAACATGACATTTCGAATACCATGTATGTGAGTTAGATACATTACGTAAAACGATATGGTTTTATGTAAAATTACAGTATACATCATGGACCAAAATAATACAAAATGCAGCCGCTCGTTTTCTAATACAACGATATTTTAAATACATTGCATTTCGCTAAATGCAGTCAGTGAAAAAGTTTTTGCTGAGGAAGTGGGCCATAGAATACGTCTAGTAGTTGCGTAAAGAAGACGAGATGTCAACAATTTTAAAGCCATTTATCGTAAGTGTTCTAAGGCATTGTTTCCTATATGCGTAGTTTGTATGCTTCGGAAGCTCACTTTCTTCCCAAGGAGTGTTAGGATTATTTGCACATGCCTTGTGAGTGAAATTGATGCAAGGAAAATGTGTAGAAGCCTGTCATATGCCAATACATACACACATATGTATGTATGTATGTAAATATATATGTAGGTATGTATGTATGTATGTATGTATATATGTATATATATATATATATATATATATAATATATATATATATATATATATATATATATATATGTATGTATGCATGTATGTATATACGTCTCTTTGTGTGTCCTCCCCAACACTTGACAACGGATGTAAGTTTGTTTCCGTCCCACACGATAGGGGTTCTGAGAGACAGAAAAGAAAATGAAGTATATTGGGGAAAATTTCTCCGAGTACGTCATTCAACATAGTTCAACAGAATGGCTGCTGTCCAGTGACTTAACCTAGGCTCACATAATAGATAGTTTTCAGCAGGTGGTAATCGCAATAATTCTGTACAGAAACCTGAGTGCACGAATATCGAAATTAAGTAATCCCATTCAATAAAATGCTTGATAAGGATTGGCATATCATGTTAGTCCATTTAATTCTATGGACATGTCAGTGTTTTAATGCAATTATGGGTGAGGTTTTAGTTTTTCAACAACACGATAAATATACGCACCAATATCCATTCTATTGGGAATCTGTTGTTATTTTACTCTATCTTCTAATTTCCGAGTACTACATGATTATACTTATATGTATCTATGTGTATGTAGATGTGTGGGTGTGTATCTGTTTCTGTGTATGCGCGTTTATGTGTGTGTGTGTGTGTGTGTGTGTATGTTTCTTTGGGAGTCGTAGTTGTGTGCACGTGTGACTCGAATGATGTTTGGCAAATTCTTCAGATTTGTACCTTTAGAAAATAACCGCAAGTTCAGCAGAAGGTAGTGTAGGAAAACAATCACAGCTCATGACATTTATATGGTTTATCATGTCAGAAGACGTCTTTGTATACAGATTACGTATATGCATTGATCGAGGAATTACTCTGTGAGATTTAGTTTTCGAGTTGTAATTAGAAATAAATGTTCTTGGAAAGCCGAAAACTTACAAGAGCAGGCATATTGAAAAGCAGGATCAAACTGAGCAACTCGTACTACTTTCACTTGAGCAACACGATAGAGATTTCTCGAAATGTATCTAGTATCGAAAATGCAATTTTCTCATATCTCCTGGCAGGGAAATACTGTCATTCGGTTTAAAGAGTTTTTGAAATAGTAAAGGATCATGGAAAGTTTAGATTATATACATCACGGTATCATAAAAGTGAAAACACAATTTTCAATTGAATAACATCGATTTTATAATACTACTATAGGGGTATATAACATGTATTAAAGTGTGGGCAAAGTATTACTAAAAGATAAGGTAATCTAAGATATTTAGCTGTTACTAAGATTATTTTCGGTATTCTTAATTGTCATGGTGATGCTTCGCACTATGTGTAACAAAGCTGAAAGTTTATTGTATTATACTCAATTAGTATGAGTTGAATAAATTCAGGCGATGGCTTATCGGATAGAGCATATATAACAATACAATCCGTATAGCGCCGAAATATCACGATCACCATTTGACATATTTATATTTTTACTAGATATATCCAATTAGCATAAAAATATGAACATATAGAATGGTAGTAATTCCTTCTCGGTTTGTGTAAAACGAAATTCCATTATAATGCTACATTTTTGCATTGAAGGTCGGCTATAAAAATAGTGGAAGAGATTAAGAAACTGGAAATCTATTTTTATAAACTATGACAATTATTTTAAGAATGGTATGGAGCCAACTTTTGCACAAATGTTTTCAATGAATCGTTTTTAGTGAGTGTTAAAACTACTGTCGTCAATGGTATTCTTCACTTTCATTCATTTATGTAACGTGGATACGGCCAGCATTCTCACAAAGAGAAAGATATTCCTCAGTACGCCAAGAAGCTTAATGACGAGATAAAAAGAAAATGGGAAAACGTAAGGAACAAGATGGGTTTCAATATCCATCGAAATATTACATTAGTTTGGAATTTCTTTGCATATCGTTATTAGCATGGTGGAAGCGTTAGCGTTAATATTGATAAAAGCAAAAGAATGTTTACCCATGCAACTTTAGGGGGCTTCATAAACGCCTTTCATCGAAACAAGTTATCTTTTATCTCCAGTAATGTAGGATATATAAGTTGAATTATCTCTTCTTTGAGAATCTTTACAGAAAAGGAATGTTATAGCTTATGCGAACAAGGTTTTAGAATCAGTAAAAGAACATTAGGGTTGGAAAGGTTTACAAGTAGAGAAAGCCATTAAGAAAATTAAGTTTGTATCAGTGACATTCGCAGATAACTTCAGGGATTTTTAACTCAATCAAGTCTAGTTTGTAAACAGTATCATAAACAACGGTTATTCACACAAATTTCGCCCAGCGCATCAATAAACCCTCAAACAGAAACATCTAAGCATATTGCAAACATAATTTCTTCGCTGAGTACATTAGAAGCTGATAAGCGACCAGTTGACATTAATCCAGGAGTTGGAGAAAATGAAAGAAAGTTTCTTTGTAAAGAGCATTCCCAAAAAGTTTGCAGCACACAGAGACGTCTAATTAAAAAAAAATCTACTCGATATGAAAACAGTTTGTAACGATCTCATTGATACATCTCATCTGTGAACAAAATTTTCGGCTTGAGTAAATCATGACGGAAATGAGATCTAGACATCTAACGAACCATGAGAAAATTGCATATTTATTACACATCATAGTTATACATTTCTATTTTGGACACTTGAGGACAATACAGACAAAATATTCACTTCCCTCATAGGCAGGCTAATGCAAGATTTACTCTAGTGAGGTGTGTTGATATTCCTAATTTGGAAAATATATAAAAAGAGATACATAGACCAATAGGCACAAAAAACAATATGGTAATGTACTATTTGAAGGAATCCCCTTTAAAACTTCATATGGGATATTAGTATTCTTTGGGTCACTTTCTTACTCAAAGCTGTATTTTGCTTATTGCCCTCCAATGCAATACTGGGGAACGCCTGGTACATTGGATAAACCTGCTTGTCTGCTCAGGCAGTTAAGAACGGCTTGTTTGGTTCTTGTTCCTTATTTTATATATATATATATATATATATACATGTATACAAAAGAACACAACAACGCGAGGACGTGGAACAAATATAGTATTATTGGACGCTCAAAAAAGAAGGAAATAAGGAGGATTTAACGTTTCGAGTGGAGCTCATCATCGGAAACATAGGAGAAGAAAAGATCCAGAGAAGGGAAGAGAGGAGAAAAAATAATATATATGTCCTAACACGCAGCATTTGTGAATTCTTTTTGCTTTTACCACTCTATGTGAGATAGATTCAGTCAGCAAAACACTTATATAGACATCAATGTCAAAAAGGAAGCAATGTCATTCTTCTATCATTAGGTGTGATCTTTGAGTTACCTTTATTAATTTTATTTCTTCCCTAGAAAAATGGAATGTATTCTTTTCTGCAAAGTAATTTACCAGTACACTCAAGTAACCCGCACGAAATACAATTACTAATATTTGAAATTGTAGATGCATTTCAACTTCTATGTGGGACCATATATATGTAATAGAATGTTAATACCATTTAAAATTTTTATTTCATCTGAAACTATTTCCCTTCTCCGTGTAGATCTATGAAAGGAGCGCACTTTATGAACCGCATGGAAGACACATCAACTTAATATATTAAAATGGCGCTGTTGAGAAATGCGATAGTTATTCTAATGATACGTATTTAGACATATGTCGGGAAACACATTGATCAGCGGATTTGAAACCGGCTAAATGATATTTTACATCTTTCAGATGAAGTATGCATGTTCGAAATTGTAGAATAAAATTAATATGGCGTGATTATTATGCATGCCTATCATGATGATAATGTAAATAAAGTGATGAGGATTGAAGTAAGAGCTATCGGGTTAGCAATAACATATCAGTTGCATTTCATGAAATCGGTTGGGAAAGGGTATTATTATATTACAAAACCGACTTGATTTCATGTCTCTTTCTCTAGATGTCAGTTCCCATCAAACTGTCCCTTCCATTATATTCATATTAATATGAGTGTGTGTGTGTGTGTGGTTTGTGTGTGTGTACATGCATACATGATACATGCATATCGTGTGCGTGGTGGAGTATATGCATGAGGCTTAGCTGAAAAGTTCATAGGCTGACCAAAATATGTTCATGGAATGTTACCAAATGACTTTTCTCTTTCAGCATACTCCTCTTTGCGGTCTTCACACTTCTTCCATCGGTCTTGCAATGCTCGAATAGAAACCGTTCTCATATTATTGGTCAAAACAGTCAACAACAGACATGATGTCATTATAACTGCGACATGGTTCCCAGGCAAATTTTCTTTTTTATGTAAGGAAAGAGATGAATGCCAGATAAGGCCTAATAAGAAACATAGGCACGATGATCAAATATTTCAAGGTCACAGTCACACAGCTGCCATTGAAAACAGATATTTGTGTGTCGGATCATAGCCCTGGACTAAATAAGAGGCCTTAAGTAAGTTTCATATGAGCTTGGTCTTGATAGTCTTTTGTACAGGCGTTAGCAATGGGCATATTACTCTTCATTGATGGTGTGAATCTTCTGAAAAGAGTTGATAAAGATAATGCATGTTACCCAAAGGATTGCGACCATCACTTTCTCTATTGACGACACATATTCCCCCATTCCTTGGAACTGTGAGGAGATAGTGGAGGAAGAATTGTCGCTGCAATGCCCCTTTGAGTCTGGTTCAAAGTGACTAACCCAACATTCACCTAGGGTTAAGAAACGTGCAAGAAAATCAGATCTTCTCGAGTTGTGATCATTCCTTTTGCGCTTTTGATCAAGTTTCACCTACCGAGCTCGAACAAGTTCATTGTTCTTAATATTCTCAAATGTCTGAAGTGATATGCTAATAGCATTGGCTATTTAATTTACAGTCAAATTGCCTGTCATCGATCATCATTTAGTGAATACGATCAATGTTTTCTTTGTTAGTAGCAGTTGCCAGCACTTGCATTGCTGTTGAAGCTAGAACCTCTTCCCCTAATGTAGCAAGCACGGTAGCCTGAATGTCTTCGTGGTCTATATCATTTTCTACAGATATCCGATAAATCTGCGACGTCAAATTTCATTCATTTTGAAAGGAAGACGCTACTACTTACCTTTGGAGTCTTCTGTGAAGAATCTGATGTCAGTTTACCTAGAGCAAAATCACGTAGTTATTAACAACATTTTGAAATGAATGCAAATTCGTTTTCACAGTTCTAACATCATTCTTTCATAGTTAGCCTTTGAAATTTTCATCCCGCTCAGTGAATATATATATATATATATATATATATATATAATAATAATAATAATAAATATTAGGGAAGAAATCCAAATTTACAGGAAAAAATCAGATTTAGGATTGAATCCAATTTTATAGTAAAATATAATATAATATTAATTAGAGACAAAACCACTATTATGCAAATCAAACAAGAAAGACATAATCCAATACATAAAAAAAATTATAAAAATTAAATATAATTAAGATATCCACTACGATCGTTTCTTGTCACTTCTATAGACATTCATCAGGTAGTTTCAAGACCTTCTCTGCATTGAAACCACCTTATGAATGTCTATAGAAGTGACAAGAAACGATCGTAGTGGATATCTTAATTATATTTATTTTATATAAAATTTGTTATGTATTGGATTAAGTCTTTCTTTGTTTGAATTGCATAATAGTGGTTTTGTCTCTAATTAATATTATATATATATATATATATGTGTGTGTGTGTGTGTGTGTGTGTATGTGTGTGTGTATGTGTGTGTGTGCGTGCGTGTGTGTGTGTGTGTGTTTGTGTGTGTGTGTGTATTTGCGTGAGTGGGAGAAAAAGTTCATAGGCTAGCTATGAAAGAGTAATATGAGAATTGTGACAACGTATTGCTTGCGAATTGTTTGCTAGGTTAATGGAATAGAATTAGTAGAAAACTATATAGATAATGAGACAAATAATTGAAAATGTACCCAGAAAAAAAAACCTTGGTGACTTTCACCAGTGTAACTTACGTATCTTAGATCGGTTTTGCCTGTTATCGGTCCAGGTATTTACTCACGTAATATCAGCTCACTGACAGATCCTTCAAAGGATATTTCGGGGAACCATGGACAACTCAGTCAAAGAGTTGTTTTTGGTTCAGACGTATTCGGATTTTGGTGGTTTCTCTGGTACTGATTGGTGGCATTTGCCAGGGTACCGTATGAACTTTGTTGAATCTTGAACTTTAATTTCTTTCCGAGTAACTTCGAATTTATCAGGACCATGCCAGGTAAAAGAAAAGTGTATCGCATTATTCGTATGTGATGTGCATTCGACGTTTGTAGGAGAGGTATGGCACGCGAGTTTAGCCCTGAATCAATCATAAACTCTCTACCATTATCGTTTGGATAATATTGGTAGAAACTTTTCCACAATGTAGAAACAATATAATGCTCGTGACAGCATCGGAAATAAATAGATTCGGCCCAAGAATCAAAGCCTTTCCTGTCTGTGATACTTCAAACTTCATTATTTCTTGTATTATATTGGTTCTGTATTCAGCAGCAGAATTCCGAATGAAACACAGTAAACGTGTAGGAGAAAACAATGATGGCTTCATGATCTCTACACTGAAAAGTGCTGAGGCTCCATGCGAATATTCTGTGGGCGATATCGAAGCTTTTCATGATTTGTGCACTGCTGCTAATGTTACTGGCGACCGTTTCACCCGATTCTCTATTATTATATGACAAGATGTTAGTTTATATGGTTCTTTGAGATTATCCATTTTTTTCTGATCTTAGTGGATGAGCTCTGCTTTTATTTTGTATCATGTGTTAAATGAATCAATGGTACTTGAGTGCAAGAAAACCTTGTAAAGTATAAAATCAAAACACATTCTCGTTAACATTACTCTGCCGCCTATGAGATACATTGCAGCCTGAGAGACATATTTCATTTTTTTCAAGTATATCCCTTAAACGAGCCTTTTACGTAGTGCTAAATCTGTTAGCAACTTATCGAAAAAAAAACGCAATGAGGCATATCGGAAGACAATTACAAAATATATATAAATGTTTTGAAATCCGTACATTGGAAAGACCTCCGACGTACATTGGATAGGTTTGCGATCGAGCAACGCAATCTTATGAAAAGTGAAAATTGCATATATTAAATATATTAAATTGACAGTTAGTTTGACTTCACTTACAAAGTGTTGAATGACTTCATCCTTGGTTTCTAAAATACTTGTGGATATTTCCTTAAATATATGCTCCTTAGATTGATAAGAGCCTAGAAAATAATTTCATATGTTTGTTACAATGAGAGTAAATAAGTTGAATTAAACTGATTCATGTCAACATTTTACCAAATCGGTAATCATATATTATATAAAGCGACTCTATATTCCGTGATTACTTGACACATGACAAACATATTTATAATTGATTCAATTATAAGTTTTGAAATGATGCAACTAATACGCCTAATGTAATTTTTCTATAATGACGCTGGCGTGTTGACATAACGTTATGGCGTATCGAAGAAATGATGGAGAGTCTTCAATAATAATAGAGCGGTTTGCCAAATTGGAATTAAAATATTTCTATAACATGTTTAATATATTCTTCACACATAAATGTCCCTGTGAATAATTTCGAACTTATATCAAATAATTAAATGCTCCAAACGTAACTGATTTTGCTGGTATTGCATTCCAGTGAATGTGTGGGATACCCATTACTCAGTCAAGGAGAACACTCCATTTGGTATCAGAAGACACATATATATGTTACGTGCACTTTCTCATATAGAAATATACAACCAGGCAGTACAGCGGTTCACTATGGATGAAGATCCATTAGTACTATTTGCAAAAACTTATCGGGAATTAACTCGAAGTAGTGTTTTGACAGATACTTACCAAAATACATATGCATACATACACACACACACACACACACACACACACACACACACATATATATATATATATAATAAAGATAACAATAATAATAATTTGAGGGAATATTATTCCTAACATGCAGGGAAAAATTCAATTTAGAAATACTAAATCAAATTTCACAAAATATAATATATATATATATATATAAATTAGAAAAGACGTTTTCATTATTATTTTTGCAATTTACATAAATCATCGGTATAATGTTGTTATTTTATTTTTAATATTGCTAGTATATGTAAATTTCTAGATGGGGTAATTAAATTGCTCATTTTGAATTTAATATATATATGTACACACACACACACACACACACACACACATATATATATATATATATATATATATATATATATATATATATATATATATATATATATATATATATATATATATATATTGGCAGTACAATTGCCTACTGATTAGTGCATCTGAGTCGCGGTAGTGGATTGCAGTTTCGATTCCCAGACCGGGCGTTGTGAGAGTTTATTGAGCGGAAACACCTACAAGCTCCACAGGGCTCCGGCTGGTTGGGGGGGGGGCAAATCTAATGTACTCTTTCACTACAACTTTCCAACAGTCTTTCTTCCTCTTTCTGTTGTACCTGTATTTCAAAAAACCAGACTTGTCACATACTCTGTCACGCTCAATCTCCCCGTGATCAACGTTAAGTGTAAATGTGCCTGTGGTGTACTCAGCCACTTACACTTTAATTTCACGATTAGGTTATCCGTTGATCGGATCGACTAGAACTCTCGTGGTCGTAACCGACGGAGTGTCACTATAACAATACACCACACAATATATATATATATATATATATATATAACATTATTGGTGAATTGAAAAATGGAGCTGAACGCAGATTGAACAGAAATCGTTTTATTTCATTCTACACGTGTTTCGAAAGGCACAAATTACCAAAATCCGATTGGTAATTTGTGCCTTTCGAAACACGTGTAGAATGAAATAAAACGATTTCTGTTCAATCTGCGTTCAGCTCCATTTCTTCAATTCACCAATAATGTTTTAATTTCAATTATCCGCACCAACGCACGGTTGCAACGCCAGATGGTTGTACCTCAACCGTGCTGTTCACTGCGTGATTTTTGCTACTAAGGTATCGGTTAAACTTTTGATTAATCTACTACAAGATTATTCATCTTTCTATTTCACATTATATATATATATATATATATATATATATATATTTATATGTATGTATATGTATGTATGCATACGGATATGATATTAAGTACGGATATACATATATTACGTATATATATGCATGGGAGAGTTTCATAAACATCTTAAAATATACTAGAGTCTTCAAAGAAAGGCTACTAAGTGTTGTCACCCTAATGTACATATATATCTAAATAAACAGAAAATTTTATTTTCCCTATTATCCACATTGGAATATTCTTTTCTACTCTAGGCGTAAGGCAGAAACCTCTAGGGCCAGTCGATTACATGAACCCCATTATGGAACTGGTACTTAATGCATCAACCCCGAAATGATGAAATGCAAAGTCAACCGCGGGGGAATTTGAACTCAGAATGTCAAGACAGACGAAATACCGTTAAGCATTGCACTGGACGGGCTAACATTTCTTATTTCTTTATTGCCAACAAAAGGCTAAAAGAAGGGAGAAACAAGGACATGCTAACGTCTCTGCCAGTTCGCCGCCTTATCCACATTGGAATATTCTTTTCTACTCCGGGCAAAGGGCTCGAAATTTACGGGGAGGGGCCAGTCAATTAGATCGACCCCAGTATGCAACTGGTACTTAATTTATCGGCCCCGAAATGAGGAAAAGCGAAGTCGACCTCGGCGGAATTTGAACTAAGAACGAAAAGACAGAGGAAATGCCACTAGGTATTTTGCCCGGCATGTTAACGCTTGTTATTTCTTTATTGCCCACAAGGGGCTAAACATACAGGGGACAAACAAGGACAGACAAACAGATTAAGTCGATTACAACGATCCCAGTCCGTAACTGGTACTTAATTTATCGACCACGAAAGGATGAAAGGCAAAGTTGACCTCCGCGGAATTTGAACTCAGAACATAATGGCAGACGAAAAATACGCTAAGCGTTTCACCCAACGTGCTAATGCTTCTGCCAGCTCGCCACCTTCCACATTGGTATATTAACGACAAAGTGATCATGACGGTAGACGGACACATACCGTAACTGACTGACACCTACACTGTGACTGCTCAAACATCCGAAATTATCAATAAAAAGGAATGGCGTCATTTTATGGAATACATGACTCCCTGAACGAACGTAGTCAACATTAGTATTAAAATCTCTCCAATCACTCTCATAAAATGCCTGCAAATATGTAATAATGCGCTGTAGAGCTAAAATCACTTCTGAAAATTTAAATGCAGTTGCAATGGAATTACATGTGAATTAGATATATTTGAATGTTCAGACGTGTGTAGTTTTGGTTTGTGATTCATATAAACATCTATTTTACTTGGTAGCTGCTGTCTGTACTTGAATTATCAAGTATTAAATTTCCACTCAGCAAGATCGAAGTGAACACATTTGAATGACGATAATTTTACATTCGAGAATAACCAACATCTATCACATAAATCAAAACCAGAGTATTGAAATAAATAGATCAATCACCCTCGTATTTCGATGGCCATGTGCGAAATTTGCGTTATATATGCTGGTCAGATATGACCTATAACATATTATATATTAGAATAATGAATCAATATCTCTAGCTTTTACCTTGGGGGACAAAAACATGTTTGCTGCTATGAAATTTCAGTTCCTCGGCAGATATTATTCTTAATTGTGATGGGTAATTATCCACATCGCTAATATCTAAAAACTGTTCACATTGATGTACTTTCCACACTATGAGTTATGTTTGCTTGCAACGTTATCATTTACAAAAAAGATAAAACAGGAACGTTTACCAGTGTTATATTGCGTTACAATATTTTCCTATGCGGAACGGTAAGCACAAAACCAATGTTGATAAAAAGAATTAATCAAAGAATGGGCTGGCCGTGAATCGAGAATCAGATAAACATAGACGACAGAGCATTAGTTTGTTGATATTTTATTTAGCAATAAAACATTCTAATATTAAGAAAAATCCTTTCGTAATTTAAAAATCATGTAAGTAATCTATATTAATATATTTAATGATAAATGAATTAGCTACATGTCAGCGTGAATACAAAAATATAGAAAATGAATGTATTATTCTGTCTTTTATGGTTTATACAGTCCTTATCGCTTTTTCTTGTTTGTACTCTTTGTAGAATGGTATATTACGTAGCTTTTTCACGAATATTACCGGATTATATATATATATATATATATGTGTGTGTGTGTGTGTGTGTGTGTATTTTCCCCTTGTTATCAATTAACACGGAAACATAGATAAATAGTTATCAGGGTAGCAAAGAATCACTCATGTAAAAAGGCTGATTCCTTTTGAAAATACAAATCATATCAAGTGTCTAGCATGGGAATAAAAACCTCATAGGTAATAATCCTTATTAAAATTATTATAATTATTATAATTTACATGTATGTATATATATATATATATATTATATATATATATATATATATATATATATATATATATAAAACTTAGATAAAACTTAGATATGTTTCGACCAGAGATTGGTCCAGGCCATGTCTAACTTAATAGCACCACCTGATAGGATTATTCGAATCCTGTTTAAGTCAAGTTTTGTTCAAGTAGTGAGTTCTTGTTGGGTGAGTTGTATCCAATTATGGGTGGCTTGTCTGGTATTCTTTGAAGGAATCTATCCAGACTCTGTTTGAAGTTGATGGGATCCTTTTCCTCTTTGATCTCCCTCGGGACAATGTTAAATAGGGCAGGACCTGTTGAGGAAAAGAAATTATGTTGCAGTGTACATGTATGTTGTGATCTTGAATTTGGCAGGGGACGTATAGCCCGTGGTCCAAGTCCCGGATGAACCTTGAAGCTAATGTTTAGGTCGTTTGGGCAAAGTTGGCCGTATATTTTCCACATCGTACAAATGATGTACCGCTCACGGCGACGCTGGAGGGAGTAAAGTTTCAAGGCTTTAAGGCGATCCCAATAGTCGAGAGCAGCCATGCCTTCAATTTGTTTAGTAAGAGCCCTCTGACATATACACACACACACACACACACATATATATATATATATATATATATATATATATATACCGCAAACGAAAAACAGAAGATGGAATTTAGGAGAATTTACTATTAATCACGGTAATCGTGTCGATACACCTAGCATCGATTCCTCTTGGGTGGGACACTAAAAAATCGTTTCAGGAATATCTGGTCGTGCACATGTATCTCGTCGGGTGACAAATACCTCGTAAAAATGACAGCTCCGCAATGAAACTTTTCGTTTTTTAGAGAGAAAAGTAGCCGGTCGGGGGAAATACCTTCATGTATATAGAAGCTCACAAATACAATTACAGATGACAAAAAGAGAAAGAAATTTGCAATCTAACGAGAAAAATATTAGAACTAACCGTTAACATGTATGTATATATATATAAACGTGTGTGTGTGTTGATGGGTCAAGCCTAATTGTGTTCATCTGCATCATTTTGCATATATATATATATATATGCGTGTGTGTATAGGTAAACATAGGTAGGCATATAGAGATACAGTCTTTCGTATAGATAGATAGTTATATCCCAATGCTTCTTGTACCACGCATTCTTCTGCGTGTGTTGTATATATGTGTATGTGTGTTTGTGAGTTTAGTGTGTGTCCATGTATGTATTTGCACATATACATACATGTATCTATAAATATGTAGATGCATATTGTTGAATCGTTATATGTACAATAATCTAATCTCTGTTTGTCTCTTTACACATTCGGACACACACTTATAATACCGGGATATGGATTTGATGTTAATCGATAATTGATTTAATCATCCTGTAGAGTGATCCTTACCTTGATATTTCCTCTCTCGTTGACCTTGTTATGAACAAATTTATACTATTTATATAATATCGGATACCATTCTTCTACATAGCTACTAAATCTCTAATATCACTTTGAACTAGAACTGCGAGCTGGCTGATTCGTTAGCACGTGGCGAGAAATGCGGTGTGGTATTTCGGCTGCCGTTACATCCTGAGTTCAAATGCTGCCGAGGTCGACTTTGCTTTTTGTCCTTTCGAGGTCAATTAAATTTGAACCAGTGACGCACTGGGGCGATGTAATCGACTTAATGCTTTTGTCTATCCTTGTTTGTCCTCTCTATGTTTAGCCCCCTGTGGGTAATAAAGAAATAAATATCAGTTTGAATTACATCTCTAAATTTTGACTGTGTATGCTCCCCTTTCTATTGTAGTATTGATTTTGGTAGTGTAAAGCAACTTTCACGTGAATTCAATTTTATAAAATATAGTTGAAACATAAAAATTTTAACCATAGAATATATTTTTATTCTTTTACTCTAGTTTTCAAACCATCGAATATATTACACATGGAAAATGTTTATATTCATGTAGATTATTGTTAATTCGCTTAAAGTATGACGTATATTTTCTCTCAAATGCATTCGCCGGTGTGAAATTCTACATGAAAATATTTTCTCCAGTGTTTTGTAGAGGAACAAAAACGACAAAACATGGTTTTATATTACTATTTAAAAACTATTACACAGGATTTGATTGAAAATATAGGCAGGGAATAATCAAATATATTCTAACATCTTTATAATATATATTGTCTCGAAATCCCAGATTTACAATTAAGTGCCGTGTTCGTTGCTCGTAAATGAAGATTAAGATGTATTTCCCTTGCAGTAACTTCAGTAGTAGTAATTTATAAATTGATAAAGGCATACATCTCGTTTTGTATATGTTACTTATGTTGGAAATAACATGCCTCAAACATGCATTCAGCCAAATCGCATGTAATACACGGTATTTGATGAATGATAATTTCATATTAGAGAACATCTAAAGCTTATCCCATAATTCACAGTCAGAGTAGTTAAAGAATGCATAAATCGCTCTCCTATTGCGATACGGAAATTGTGATTTGCGATATATTTGCTGGTCATTTATAACCTATATCGTCTTATTGATCAGATTATCGTTTCCATCAAAATTTCATCACATAAATTTGTGGGGTAGAACGTGTATCAGCCCTTCAATATCTCAGCGTTTCATTTTAAGTTTCTTCCTTTCCGAGAAACGTTCTACATTACTGTGACAAGTAATTATCACCATCTGTCTCTATTGAGAAACCGAAGTTTCCCCACTGATATATTATACAGAATCATTGAAAACTAGTTTATCTGTTTTCATAGAATTGAGTGTTTCATCGGTGTTTCTAAAAGTCATATATGTAAAGAAGAACGCGAGGAGTACTGCCCGACCAGTTGTGGATGTCCATTATTTACTATGTACTAAAACCATAGTGAAGGCGCATGGCTCATTGGCTGGAGCGTCGAGCTTACGATCGTGAGGTTGTGAGCTCGAATCCCGGATCGGGCTGCGTGTTGTGTTCTTGACCAAGACAATTTATTTCACGTTGCTTCAGTTCATTCAGCTGTAGAAATGAGTTGCAATGTCACAGGTGCCGCGCTGTATCGGCCTTTGCCTTTCCGTTAGATAACACTGGTGGCGTGGAGAGGGGAGGCCGGTATGCATGGGCGACTGCTGGTCTTTTTCATAAACAACCTTGCCCGGACTTGTGCCTGGGAGGGTAACGTTCTAGGTGCAATCCCATGGTCTGTGTCATGACCGAATGAGGGTCTCAGACTAAAACCATAGAACTTACCAGTCATCATTATTGAGAAAATATTAATCCACTTGGTCTTCCGTGTGGCGTAAATATAACATACATATAAAGTTTCTAAAAATGATGCTTCCAGATCATTCATTTCCACAACATGGCGCTATATTTACATTGTTTCCAAAACTCCAAAACAATATTCTGATGTCTTCAGCATTTCATCGAATAATTTCATTTCATATTCCATCTGTTTTTGCCTAATTTAATCTTTCAAATTGTAGATATGTTATCTCAAATACAATGCGTTCAGAAATGAAACAAGCAATGCATTTGTTGCAATACCGTTAGATTTCATAAGCTATGTTATATTTTATTACTTCAGTATTAAACCCCCTCAAATACTAAGGAGTGACAATAATATAGCTTCATCTAACAAGGGTAGAATTAACTGAAAATAACGGAAAAGAAAACCAAACCTCGTTGCTTTATGGGAAATTATCCACTCACAGTGCATTTAATGGATCCATGGGTTCAACATAGCATTCATAGAAACAATATTGTCAGGGAGCTTTGAGTGGAACGCTGAAATATATAGAGAGAACTATGTAAAGTTGAACGCAAATATATTTGTCTGGCTAGCTGAGGGGGAGTAGAGTGTAGTGACAACATATATATATATATATATTATATATATATATATATATATATATATATATATATATCTATAAAATAATATGTGACAATTATTCAATAGCCAAGATAAAACTCTGAGTTTCGGATGCCGAAGCGGAAATCCACAATACCATCTCTTCGGTTATCTGATGGTGTTGTGGATTCCACTTCGGCATCCGAAACTCAGAGTTTTATCTTGGCTATTGAATAATTGTCACATATTATATCATAGATATATTTCCTCTATTTACATAATATTGAGGTATGTTTCTTTCTTTCGTTATCTTACCGGTTTTACCAATATATATATATATATATATATATATATATATATATATATATATATATACAAGACTCTGGTCGACACATGGCTATAGCAGAAAACACCCCCAAAGTGTCACGCAGTGGGTTTGTACACGGAGCCATGTTGTTGGGAAGCATGCTTCTTACTACGCATCCACGCCGCATAAAATGACTGAATCCGAAACCATGTCTAAATTCCAAGCTATGTTGCTGACAAGCTAACATCTTATATCATTCATAGTGCAATCACACACTTCACAAATATGTCATTCCATAGAATTCATAATAATCCCGAACAAATTTTTCGATAACTACTTTCTTATTTGGTACGTTTCATATTCGAGAGTCTACATAAATATTCACTCACTGTACATGACTTGCTATATTACTGAGGCTGTTAATATGCATATGTCACTAATTCTCTCTATTTCCTCACAGTCAATATGTAACCGCTGCCGGGGTAGTTGTTTAAACATAAATAGAATTAGTGATATGCTACTACTATACGAAATATGACAGGAACATGACGCACGCACACGAAAAAGTACTGGCCATCTCTTTTGTGCACATACACAGGCACACAAACATACACACAGACACACACACACACAGACGCACACGTACACACATACACGTATATATATATATATATATATATATATATATATATATTTACAGAGAAAAAGAGAGAGATAAATGGTTAGTTAAATAGATAGATTGATTCAAAAGTAGATACTTACACAGGCGTATGCATATATGCGCATTCGAATCTATGTACACACAAATACACATACTTGCATATACATTTATGTCAAAATAAATTGATCTTACCTGAATCCCACTGTGTATAACGATAACTACCTTAATGTGTATACGTTTCAGTAAATTCACACACACACACATACACATATATATGTATCCCAATATGCATACATATTAATGCACCATTGAACAAGCGTACTTAGCCACGGGGAGAGAACAAATGTGCTCTAGAAATTCGGAGTGTTTTACATCGAAACCTGTACTTGGAGTATTTACTTCGCGCACTGATTGTGAATTCCAGCAACAATACCACGTTTATTTGCTCATTAACTTTACTCATTCCAACATACGTTCTACTTTACTTGCTCTACTATATATCCATTTACCAACCTTATTGAGGAACTAAATTTTACTTTTTATTCACTCATAGCAAACTAAAATACAATTGCCAACTCTAAGGTTTAAATAGTCTGGTCAATATTGGTTTGAAATGATTCAATGAATAGTTATAATGTTGCAGTCTTCATCATCATTATTTCCAGTGCCACTCTTGTCATTGTCGTGGTCTTCGACATCGTTGTTATCATGGTCGTTGTTATTCTTTCGCACAATTTCGATTATGATTAACTAGAACAACAACGAAAAA
>NC_043015.1:9458438-9483438 GCF_006345805.1 Octopus sinensis
TATATTATGAACACACCCTCATAGGATAATACATTTAACCATTTAGAATTTACACTTATATGCACAAACATGTATTTGTGTATGTATATATCACTATGTGTATTTATATGTATCTGTGTATTTTGTTTCTAATATATCTGAATGAGTATAGAACAACATATCAGTTGAATGCATTTAAAATATAGTCTGGTTTTTACTTTTATTGTTATGGCATTTTAACAAAATTAGTGTTTCCATTCATAAGGAATCCATCAGGTTTCCGTTGATTTTTACTGAGAGTTGAGTTCTTGACAACCTATTAAAACGCTCCAGTTAGCTGAATTTTTTTAATATATTTTTGATCAATGCGCATGCTCTTAAATATCACGGTTTACCAGGCGTACCGATATTCTGTAAACGTTATTGCTGTTATTTCCATTCAGTACAGGATTGAATATTTTAATAAAGCCTATTTGTTTTATATTTCTTCCAACCTCTCATGTGGCGTGTACTTTGTGATAAGAAAAAAAAGAAAGATTTTCTGACCACATGTCTCTATGTTTTCGCTTAATGGAATTCAGCGAACATTGGTTTGTTGTCAGTGGATTCGTGGCGTTCCGACAATGCATAACCTGTCTCGCCTATACATATCGCAATTCTGCGAAAATCTGTCCATATTTTGTTCTACTGGCTCCACATGTATGAATGTATTGACACGTTCTACATCTGTTATCATTACACTTTGATACTATGAATGCGTTATCCTGTTTGTTCGTGTTCAATTTTACATTTGCTAATTTTGCTTTAGCTTATGTGTTTGCGTTTTACTTAAGATAAGTGTTTGTTTAGTTTTATTTCATTTTAATTTTTCACTTTCTTTAATGTTTGGCAAATTTGTTTTGATAATGTTAAAAACGTTTTGATGATGCGGATTGTGTGTTTATAGAAATGGTATTGTATTCCTTTGACATACATTTATACATATATATGTATGTATATATATATATATATATAATATATATATATATATATATATTATATATATATATTATATATATATATGTGTGTGTGTGTGTGTATATGTATATATATATATGCATATATATATATATATATATATATATATATATGCATATATATATATATATATGCATATATATATATATATATATCTATATATATATATATATATCATATATATAATTAAATACACATATATACATATATAAATATATGTATATTTACATGTTGTATATGCGTATATATATTTATATATGATTAAGTTTGTAACAAAATTTGGTATAAAAGACATCTATATCTACTTGTGGGTGCATTCTATGCAATCACAAATGGAATGGAGCAATTGACAATTTCAAATAAGACAGATGATTGACTTCACCTGGAAATTGTTTATCAAATTTTCTCATCGTACTTAACTTTCTTTGTTGACATTTTCCAAATACCTCAAAACTATCTTTGATGATCTTTATCCCCTTTCGTCAAGAAGCTCTTGTTCTGTTGCATTTGCCGCATTATCTGCTCGTGGTGTAACAGTATTTCTAAAGCTCTCACAATTACGCTCACATAAATCAATAAGCTTGAAATATATTTATTAAAGTGAGCTCTAAGAATATACGAAATTAATATCACGGGAATGTTTCCAGTTCTGAAACAATGCTGGTAATTCTTAATTTGCGAATGTTCCACAATTCCGAATGGCACACACAAGCTGTATGTATACGAACTGAAACAATACTTAACAATACAGCCGTATTAATTAAGAAATTAAAGGCATTTTCTTCTGTTTTATATGAGATAAATTGTCCTTCAAAAAGAATCGTTATAGCATTAGAATAGTGTAGTCATTTATCCAGGTCATAGCGAATGTTACAACTGGTTGTATGATTGTACGCATGTGTATTAAACATGAGCAGTATTCTATGTTGCATATTTCTGTTACTTACCCATTATGTGTGCGTGTATTTTTCGTGTATTTTTCCTTGTATGTAGATAGGTGAATGTTCTACCGAAATATTTTTAACTTGTAAATCCTTGATGTATTATACGTCGTAACACACCTCTTATAATGTACATTCATGCTTATAATATATGTGTATGTAATTATATATATATATATATATAATATATATATATATATATATATTATATATATATATATTATATATATATATATATATGGGAATGCAGTTGCTGAGGAATAACTGCTACCTTGAATCGATGTCTCGTCATCATTCTCAGTTGAATGAGAAGGTGCAATGGTAACGGCTTTTTTTTGTCGGTATAATTAATTGTTATTTGTGGGTATGGCAGTCGTAGCAGTTGGGCGACCTGCATGCTGTTACTCATTACGATGTGCATGTCAAACCTTCAATGGGTATGTTTTGATTTTACATTTTTTTTTAGTTATATGTAACGTAAAATAGTCGATTTTATTCATTTTACAGGTACAACTACGATTCATGCTGCCCACCCGTTTGGCTTCAAAATAACATTTTTTTTTGGGGGGGGGGGGGTTGTAACCCCAAACTGTTCGTACTAACGTTTTGGATATTCCTGTAATTTTTCTTAATGAATAATGTTGCAGTGTTAACTTCTTAATAGATTTTCAGTGCAGTTCGAAACTTGAGCTTCATTTTACTTTAAATCTACGGTAATGTTTTCTCCATAATTTTAATAGAAGAAATATTAACCAACAATACCAACAATTGCAGTCGGCATTACACATTTGCAGCACATTCAGAGCAAGCTCGAGCATCGCACCACTATAGTTTTATTCATAGATTGAAACTACGTCAAAACTTTGTTAACGCTACATAAAAGTGTAACGTTTTAAGCGCAACTAAAAGACAAACCCGAGCAACGCCAAGCTATACTGCTAGTAATATATATATATATATATATATATATATAATATATATATACTATATATATATATATATATATATATAATATTATATATATATATATATACATATATATATATATTAATAGTAATAGTATGACAACAAATGAACAAATGAGACCTCGATATTATGTAAATGGAGGAATTTATCTGTAAAATAATGACAATTATTCGGTTGCCATAATAAAACGCCGAGTTTCGTATGCCGGAGCGGATATCTGCTCCGGCATCTCGCCAGTTATTAAGACAAAACAAAAATGCTATGAAAATGACCGTTAAACAAGGGGGAATTACTATGAAGTTGATCTTTATTAAGGCAAACAAAAGCGCTATTAGAATGACCGTTAAGTAAAGGGAGATAAACGGAAAGGGGAGAAACTGAAACCTGGTCATAAGCTTCATGTATGAGCGCATGTAGATGCATACACTTGCTTGCACGCATACCCACGTACATGTGCATATATGCATATACTCACTAGCATTCGCGTGAAACACAGAAATGCACACCCACCCACACACACATATGTATACATATATATGCAACGTATACATGTACACGTATACCTATCTGCACATACCCTCACAAACACACGTATATAAACCATATGCGCACAATTATATTCATATACACATGCATGGTGTAATATGTATATATTTCACGTGAGAGTGAATGAGTATATGCACATGTGGCACTTTTAGACGTGTACATACTCTTTTACTTGTTTCAGTCATTTGACTGTGGCCATGCTGGAGCACCGCCTTTAGTCGAGCAAATCGACCACGGGACATATTCTTTGTAAGCCCAGTACATATTCTATCGGTCTCTTTTTGCCGAACCGCTAAGTGACGGGGACATAGACACACCAGCATCGGTTGTCAAGCTATGCTAGGGGGACAAATACAGACACACAACACACACACACATACATATATATATATATTATATATATATATATATATATATTATATATATAATATATATATATATATATACTAAGCAATAAAGGGTTTAGCAACGAATTGCCTTACCACATACCGAATTTAGAAATAGCAGTCAAAGAGTTATAGCTATTTCTTCTACTAAAAGGGAGATCTCAGTAAAAACAGCCATTGAAGGCAGACACAAACAGGTAAGAGAGATGAATTGACGGCAATCTATCAATACAATTTAAGTTATCTACGACGTACCGCTTCGAAATCAAGTTTTTAGGAAAGCATAAGAATTAAATATTAAATAATTATCTACCTTACACTTCTTCTTTCTCTTCAGCGTAGAATACTATAATCATAAATGATTATATATTGAATTTTGAGATACTAGAAGGCCCAACTCAACTCATATCAGAGCGAGGTAGAATCCGCAACTAGTATCACTAAATTCAAAGTGTGAATGAAAAGATTTGTCACCAGCCCCTCCCACCCGCGTGTAGCCAAAACAAGATCCTGTGGTCATCTACTGAGATAAAATATGGTTATCCGTAATAATGAAGGGTGAAATTAATTAATTTGGAATAATTATCAATTACACCAAGTAGTCTTCGGCATGTCAAAGCCTCATTCGAGGAAAATTTAAGTAATACTAAGCAATAAAGGGTTTAGCAACGAATTGCTTTACCACATACCGAATTTAGAAATAGCAGTCAAAGATTTATAGCTATTTCTTCTACTAAAAGGGAGATCTCAGTAAAAAAGCCATTGGAAGGCAGACACAAACAGGTAAGAGAGAATGAATTGACGGCAATCTATCATACAATTTTAAGTTATCTACGGACGTACGTTTGAAATCAAGTTTTTAGGAAAGCTAAGAATAAATATTAAATAATTCTACCATACCAAAACTTCTTTTCTCTTCAGCGGGAATATATATATATTATATATATATACAACAGGCTTCTTTCAGTTTCCGTCTACCAAATCCACTCACAAGGCATTGGTCGGCCCAGGGCTATAGCAGAAGACACTTGCCCAAGATGCCACGCAGTGGGACTGAACCCGGTATCATGTGGTTCGTTAGCAAGCTACTTACCACACAGCCACTCCTGCGCCTATATGTATATAATTGTGCGCGGATGGGTTTATATATGTTTGTGTGTTTGTGTATGTATGTGTGTTTGTTCGCATATGTAGGAATAGATTATTTGGAAATTTTGCTTTTGTGCCCTAAAGTTCGTGCTGGATTCAACATAGGGATGATTTTTTTTTTCGATGTAGATAAAAGCACCACATCTGAAACAAATACGATAAAGCATTTACATATTTATATAAATTAGCATGACACCATGCTGATGGGAAAAATACTGATGAAGTCATTTTTTCCAGTATGGCTGGACTTGATTACGAAATTGTTTCAACCATATCGACAGAGCCAATTAAAACTTGAAGTGAGTGAAAAAAACTCTAATCACGTACGATTGATTAAAAATGAAATAGAGATTAGCGTCTCATACGATATGATAACTGTTCGCGAATGTAAACATGTTAGAATCTTATGCAGAATATGATAACTTCGCACTAGGGAGAGGAAGATATACGGAAATATTAAATATAAACCTAGTGATAGAATAGTTGTAAATTTTAACAATGTCAATATGAAACCATGTAATATTACACAGAATAAGAGATATTGGATTATTGGATGAAGCATTACAAGAGGTACAAATACTGGACGTATTAAATCCTTATGGCGAAGTAACAGATATGGTATTACTTTTGGAAATTGTGCTGGTTTAAATATATCTATATACTGTACCGGCACAATTTAATGATAGGAAAAGTTTAAGCAACCTGGATGAAATTTATTGGCGTAAATCCAATTGTATTCAGAAACGGGATATCATCTAAAATTGCGAGGGCTACTGTTAATGAATTAGATAACACAGTTTCACCCCCAATATGAATAAAATAATTTTTGTTATTGTCACAAAACTATTATCTAGTTTATCGGTAGAGATAAAGAGTTGCTCAAAGCAGCTGTCCTCAGCTTCGACCACAGCCTCAAGAAGACTCTGAAGAGCGGTATTGTGTTCATCAGTTTACCTGTGGGAAGACGTTCCGATACCTCCTTGCTTTTAGGCAAAATGCGGCGTTTGTTTATTTCTGGGTTTATTTTTCGACCGCACATGATTACAGTTAAGGGAACTAGGAAGTCAGATGGCATGTTAAACGAAACAAAGTACGTATTGGTATATAAGTTTTCTTGACATTCTTTTCTAGATTATACCTTTCCGAAACGAAAATTATAAAATTATATACAATATTCGTTACAAGTTTTAATACGTTCACTTTTTTTTTAGTAAGTGTAAAATTGGGTATCTCTAGATTTGTTTAAATATTTACTTGCAAAGCACATTATCATTTTCAAAAAAAAGGACACTTCACTCCATGTTCGTGATCACTCAGTAAATTTAGATCAATGAGGTTTGTCTGAATTAATATTGTCCGTAACTCTAATGTTTCCCTGAAACACCACGCTAGAGTGAAGCTTATTTTGTTCGGAAATGTGAGATTAAATTCGCAGGTTGCGTTGGTGCAATATATGTATTACTAACTTATGTAAGACAAATGTCACACTAAATGGATCATAAAAATTCTACTTAGTCAGGGCTTACATAATATATGGGTAAAGAATTGGCATACTACTTAACCGATTTCTAAAACAAAGACAATTGTATTACTCACGCAGGATTAACACGAAGTAAAGATTGCAAGCAAATCCTAAATGAATAAGAAAATTTGCATAAATCTTTTCTACGAATTTCCTTCATTTCCACTTCAAATGAAAAATCACGCCTCATGTTGAGAGTTGGTGATTATTTTTCCGGGTAGTAACACGCACATGCACTCACTCACACGCGCACTCGCAGACACACTCAAACATACACACATATGTGTGTATGTGTGTATATATATATATATATACGTAGCTATATACATATATATATTTATACATACATATATATACACACACATATATATATATATATGTATATATATATTTGTGTGTGTGCATGTTTATTACATATATATCTTTTTTCTTGTTTCACTCATGTGACTCTGGCCATGCTGGTGCACCGCCTATATATATATGTGTGTATGTGTGTGTGTGTGTGTGTGTGTGTGTGTATGCGTATGTATGTATGCTGTGTATATTTAGATAGATAGATAGATAGATAGATAGATAGATAGATAGATAGATAGATAGATAGATAGATAGATAGATAGATAGATAGATATAGGCATATCTGTGGATGTGCAGATCGGTGTATCTGTGTGTATATATGTATAATAATAAAGTAACTAATTTTTCCAGATGTCGTATTTACTTATACATATTTTCCGATAACGTCAGTTTACGAATGAAGCAGTTTTCCACTGTGTTGACTTGTTAGCATACATAATCTTTCTTTTCTTTTAAAGGAAACCATATTCAACGTATCTCCAATTTGTGATACATTTACATTGGTATTTTTCCTTCTGCGTTTATTCACTGGTGTATATTAGCATATTAGTTCTTTATAAATATAATAATCGTCTGGTAATTGCAAGTATCTGTGTTTTAATAATATGCTTATACTCAGTTTGGATGAGAGACATGGATGTTAAAAGAAAAGTTGTTCTATGTTATGAAATCATTAAAGTTCAATGTAGTGGTGAGAGGTGTAATTTTTGTACAAAAGATAGTATCCAAAAGTATATTTAACTATGCTTCTTTATTTCGACGAGTGCATAGATTAGAAGGGAAAAATTCATTAGTCTTAATATTATGTATCCGTTGAAGTCTGAAAATATCTCATCTATTTTAGTTTTATGCTATTTTCTTTATATGAACAATAACTTCTCTGCTCTAATAATTGCGGTCAGTCAAAAATATGAAAGTAGAAGGAACAGAAAAAGGAAAGGTACAATTCCATGTTAAGTAATTTTTTATATTTATTACAATTTCCTTGGAAGGATAAATATGAATACTTGGAATTCGTAGTGTAAGTGGATTATATGTATAAATAAAATGGAATAGATTTTATTTAAGAACATAACATTTATATTCACCGTAAACAAGAAGCACGTTGGCAAAGAAGGCAATAAAATAATTTTATATCTTTTGAGTAAATAATATTTATTTAATATCAATATAACCTGATGAAAATATCATTGATGTCTCATGAGTTAGCTAATTACGTGGAATAAGAAAACATTCGTTGACCTAAAACAGCAGTAATTATGATTTAATATTCAGAATATCTATGAGAAGTAATAAAATACGAAAGTACAAAAATATCGTATCTTGTATCCAACTGAAATCATAACCAATTAGAAGTTGATCTTCAATTCAACGAAGATTACTTCAAAGAGAAAACAAATTTCCATGCTTGACTACAATGATTATAGAAATTATAAGGTCACAAAGAATGTAAAAGATGTTGGATAGTCAATAAAGTTTCAGCTAGATTAATAAATCAATCTGGTGAGAAGATGCAACGACTATACTTTACATGTAAATATATATGCGAGTGTGTATGCCTCATGGCATGTATGCACACACATACGTTTGTATGTATATACGTATATACATGCATATATATGCACATATCTATAAGGAACAAAATTCCAAACAATAGCTTTTTTTCGGGTACATCAATATTCGACGTTGCAGAATTGAGATATCCATTTAGACTTTGTAGTAATGCGATGCTAGAATAGTTACAGTAATATCGATCAGGTGAGGAAACCCGTTTATAACTCAATTACAAACCATTTGAATGAAACAATCTTTAAGAGAAACCGCTACTAGTCACTATATAACATTTAATCGATCACAACATGACCAACACATATTAAACATCGAAGTGAGTGATAAGCAGCATAAAAGAAAGATTCCTTTCGATTAATCACATGATTGATTTTTTTTTTTAGCGCAATGCTAGGGAAGCTCCTGGAAACTGCCGTCGTCAGCAGTGATCAATTTCATGTTATTTTCAATTACTGTTCTGTGAGACTTATTTCCCTGAAAATAAACGGACATATAGTCATAAAATTGTTAATGGAAATGCCAAAAGAAAGAAAGGAAATATACATAAATGAAAACAAAGTTGGAATGAAAATACGCATAAATTGAATGAGATGGTGGAGATGTTTCTATTTATGTGAATATACTCGTAAAACAGGTCTTGGGTATTAAAATCTTTTGCACCGGAATGAAAGTATTTTACGATCGATATAGGATTTCTTTTAGAGTTGTTCACCATTGTATTTAGCGAAAACACACGTTTTATAATTACCAAGTTGATAATGTCACTGTCATCAAAATCACCGTGTCTTTGGTAATATTTAGCCTGACCTGATGAAGGATTTTATGCTCCAATGCGGGAAGTATAACAGGAAATAAAATCGTTCGTTCTCCCCATTCGCTTTTTCTCCTTTGACTGTACAAACAGAAAACACACATATACACATGAATATCCTTTTATTCTTTAATGCGTTTCAATTCAAAAGCTGTGGCCATGATACACACACACACACACACACACACACACACACATATATATATATATATATATATATACATATATATATATATATATATAGATATATATATATATATATATATGTATATATATATATATATATATATATTATATATATATATATATATATAATATATATATATATATGTATATATATATGTATATACGTATACATACATACGCGCGCGTGTGGTTTGTGTGCTTGTTGTATTTGTCCAGTGAATGGAGAATATACATACATATACACAAAGACACGTACACGCACGCATATATACATATCCATAGAGAGACACATGGACAGGCAAAATGAGGAGGAGGGGAAAAGGGATTATGTCTCGGTTATACTACGTATATTAAAATTCACAGTTATAATACATTGCGTTGCTATCAATTTGCAATATGACAAAGAGAAACATATTTTAATGCAAACATTTGTATATTAGATCTTGAATGGATGAAATCCTTACTCTTCTTATCGTCATCTTCTGCAAAACTTATACTTGATTCGTTAATAAATGCGTGACGTTTATATGAAAATATTGTGGAAGGGGAAACAATTGTTTTGCTTGCCGTGGAACCAAACATTAAATATGTATGGTCGCATCTACGTAAGAGTGCAACTATATAATCCATTTGTAAAGTAGGACCTGGAGGTATCACATTGTCTCTTAACAATACGAATAACTGATATTATAATCGACTATTATCTCAAAAATATGGCAATAAAAAACATAAGCGTTGTTTCTCATGGAGAACATTGTAGTATCAAAGTGATTATTACACCACTTTTAGCTGGAGCTTTTATTTAAAATATGAGAGCCACTGCTCCTTGAAAGAGACGTAACTGGACGTTCTAGCGATTCACTAGTACGGCCAGTGCCAAGTACCGAATGTGATATATATCTTTGGTCAGCCGTAACTCACTCAAGTAGCCATCCATAAATGGGACGTACCATAATGTTCTCCCCTGTCATAACATTTAACTACGTACTATTTAAAATGGTAAATACAAATGTTTGTAGGTCAAAAGAATATATAATGCACTTTCATAAAAGTATTCTAAATCGGTCCATTTGCACCGCTATGCTAAATATAGCTACAGCTCCATAATTGCTCAATTAATGAGACAAAAGTTAGCGATATATTGGAAATTAGCCACACCGTATGTCAGACGAATAAATATTTCCTATATAGATAAAATTTCCATAGAAAGTTTTTAAATTGACTTAATAGTAAGATATTAATAATTTGATGAATCTTGAAAAAGGGAAATGTCAAATTTGCGACAATAGACACATTATTTCATTCACAGTTCTGTGCCCACATTAAACTGTAAACGATAACTGTAAAGCCATTGGCAATTATATTAAAATAATGACGCTGTGTAACACTATTTTTGTCCTTTAGTAGCGACTATTATTTCTTATTTAATTACCCTTAGAAAGTAAGAAAAGTGGTTAACATTTTCTTCAAATTCGCTTTTGTTATATTTATTCAAACCCCAAAGATCCCTCTCAACATATGGCTATGATGCTCCGCAACATTTCTGCTCGTGATCAGTGATGCACATATTTTCAGCCACTAAGGAACATACTCAAATGGATAAAGTCAAGCATCGGTCAATAAAATCTGTGATATTGAGCTGAATATTTGCTATAACAACATCGCTACTTCAGCAACTCAGTATACTTTGTGGAACCGGTATTTATATAAGGAGTGGCGGCAAACTGGCAGAACCGTTAGCACACCCGGCGAAATGTGTAGCCGCATTTCGTCTGCCGTTACCTTCTGAGTTCAAATTCAGCCGACGTCGACTTTGGCTTTCATCCTTTCGGGGTCGACAAATTAAGTGCCAATTACGAACTGGAGTCGATGTAATCGAATTAATCCGTTTGTCTGTCCTTCTTTGTCCCCTCTATTTTTAGCCCCTTGTGGGTAATAAAGAAACAGATACTTTTATAAGGAGGAGAAAGAAGTGGGAAAGAAGGTGAAGTCAGAGAGGGAAGAAAACAGAGAAAAAAGAGAATGATATATCATTTGAGAAAGTGGGGAAGGCAATGTAAAGTATGTATGTGTGAATGGTACTGAAAAGAAGTGCGATGGTTGTATCTGTCTGCTTTCGTACGAAATCTAATGAGAGTTGAGAAAGAATTCGGGGCAGAATGGGAAGGAAGTGACCCGGGTAATAGGTTGTACATAAGAGATTTATTAGTGAATGGAATTAGTTGTATATGACATATAACTGGTGTCGAGATGCTTTCAGCTTAAAAGTGAAAATAGTATTATTATTTTTATTCTCCTTATTATCATTTATTGTATTTGCATAACTTCTAACGCTGGGGACATATTACGGTATCAGCTGTTCACTACCAATGAACTAAAGTAACACCCCTTATTTTTCGGGCATTCTGCGGAGTATTCGAACGGTTCCAAGCAGCGCTTATTATTATTATTATTATTATTATTATTATTATTATTATTATTATTATTATTATTATTATTATTATTTGATAGAAAGGCGGCGAGCTGGTAGAATCGTTAGCACGCTGGGCGAAACGCTTAGCGGTATTTCGACTGCCGTTACGTTTTGAGTCAAAATCACCCGGGGTCGACTTAGCGTTTCATCCTTTCGGGGGTCAATAAAATTAGTACTAGTTGCACACTGAAGTAGTTGTAATCTACTTAATCCCTTCCCCCAAGTTTGAGTCCTTATGCTTCCAGGAGTATGATTAAAAACATTCAGACAAATGCACAACCAAAACGCAAAAGAATGTAAATAACATAGAGAAAATAGCACTGCTAGGTACCGTAAGCACCGTACACGTCCTACATAAAGCACATTCAATACCATGTAAATAACAGAACCAATACAAACATCACTAAATACCCAAGACACACAAAGCTGCGCTAGGCAACAGTGCAGTGAAAGCACGTTATAAGAATAAAACTACTGAAATCGTTGTATATGCTTTCATAACCATCCGGACTAAAGTATAAAATCTTTATTATGATTATAAAAATCGTTGCAAAAGTAGGATATTACAGTACAAAATACAATTACAAAAAAGTTATGTAGTTCGTTTGGTATTTACAGATGTTGAGTAATAATTATAATACTAGACTTCACATTTCTCCTTTTTTTAAAAAAAAATAAAATTAGCCGGGTAAGTATAGCACAGTATAGATTGTTACCCGGCAGCCTAAAATCCCAGAAACTATTTTCTCCCCTTCATCGATGACTAAGCTGGGTTACTCACACCCATCTTTTTCATCACATCCTTCTATCGATTCACATACTTTTTCTGTGGCAGGTTCCTCCTCTCCAACTCCATCTTGCTCTTTAGATGGTATCTGAAGTAGTTTAACAGACCATAGCCAGAGACAAAGGATCCTGTCACCAAACCTTCCATTCTGGTTCTCCACACACAGTCTTTCAGTACTGCCACCGTACAGTGACAACAAGCCTCAACTTCCTTTGAGAGTCCAGTTGGACTAAAGTAAGCAATTTATTGGTCTTGATAGAATAAAAGACGTTAAATATCTTTTGTTTACCGAATACGTTAAAAAATTTTAAAAAAACATTCTAAATCGCTTATTTCTCATAGCAGAATTCGTTCAAAATGTAAAATTACATATATAAATGCATACAGAACACACACACACACAAACATCAACCACGCACAAACTTACACAGACGCATACATACACACATAGACACACACAAGCACATATTCAAACACTCACATACACGTCGGTATTGCTACTTAATGAATGGGATCGGGGATGTGTACTATTTACTCACATATTTGTCAATAACTTTCGAACGGTAAAAATATATATACAATTAACAGAAGTTATTTTAACAGTGTGCAATTATTCAGACAGAAGTTGGGTTAGTTTAGTAGCCACCTCTTCAGAAATGCTTATCAATGGTATATAGAGTGAAAGAGTAGCCATGAGATATTTTTGTATCAACAGTATACTTTTAAATTTGTTTCACATACACACAGATATAAACACACTCACATTACATTTATACGTATATATATATATATTATATATATATGTATATATATATATATAATATATATATATATTATATATATATATATATATATATATATATATTATATATATATATATATATATATATATATATATATATATATATATATATATATATATATATATATATGACTGCCGTATTTCTGTATTTAATTTCCCCATTAGTTGATTTTCTTTTCCTTTCGTTTCTCTGAATGGATGGATGTTATTTATTTATTTATTTATTTTACCCTCATATTATCTCGGATTTTGCGCATCTAAAACGAGAGCATTGTATTATTCACTTTAATAAGAAGCTATGAAGAATAATGAACAGTGCCGAAACTACATGTCTAAATATAACAAAAACAACTAAATATATGCAACGCGAAAATTTGCATTGAAAAACTGTCAAAACGAACTTTTGGCGCGTGCAATATGAAAGGATGTAGAAAATGCAGCAGTAATTTTTCTTCTTGTATTCTCCTCTTGAAAACGCTCATTAGCTCTTTTTCTGCGTTCTGTCAAAAGAGGTTTCACAAAACTATTCTTTTAATGAGGTATCACGCACCACGTATTAAAAGGGAATAGAGAAATGCTAAATTCCCCAGAATTATTCATTGCGTTTTGTAAGAGACACAAGCTTTCTTAGATAATATTTTCTTCCATAGTATTTCGCAGTAGTATTATTTCTTTTCAAAGAGGAATCACAATGGAAGTGTTGATCACTTCCCCAGCCTCTCAAATGATGTATACAAGAGATCGTAACATTTTACTATGAGTCTAACAGTGCATTGATAAAAACACAAGCAACACCTTCCTGCTGTATTTTATAGAGTTGCAAGGCGTTGCCTCCAATTTATTCAGCTGGGAATAGGGAAACAAAGGATCAAATCATCTGTGTAAGACAGTGTCGGAATATTAGTCTCTTCTTGTAAACGTACATTGCTATGTTGTTCTTTTTTTATGTGTAACTATAATATAATCCGGCGAGGGAAGCACTCCGTCGGTTACGACGACGAGGGTTCCGGTTGATCCGAATCAACGGAACAGCCTGCTCGTGAAATTAACGTGTAAGTGGCTGAGCACTCCACAGACACGTGTACCCTTAATGTAATTCTCGGGGATATTCAGCGTGACACGGAGAGTGACAAGTCCGGTCCTTTGAAATACAGGTACAACAGAAACAGGAAGTAAGAGTGAGAGAAAGTTGTGGTGAAAGAGTACAGCAGGGATCACCTGTACAGGGATCCGGTGTAGACTAGCATAAAACAATTTTATCACGTGCTATGCTATTTATCAATTATGCATCTGGTCTACTGTTTCTATAGATTCGGGTTCTTCTGTAAGACTAATGTAACGTGCAAGATTTCTGCCTCATAAGGTATAATACTTTAAATACACCATCAGATACTAGCGTAAAGTCTAATGATAACTAATAGAACTTTTGGATTACGTAAAATCCAGAGATATGAATCATTACTGAGTGCTAGGAATAACTAATGAATAGCAACTTCAAATGTCTTCCTCGTATCTTATACTAATTTAAGTGTTATTGTATCAAAATACAATAACTTATCGGATTACGGAATCTTATATCTAAAGTACTTTCAGCATGTTCATCATCTGCATAGTTATAGTAAATTGGGTAATTTTTACTAAAAGAGGTTTCAAATTATATTTACAGTTTAGCTACAATGAAACAATTAGTAATAATAAAACGGGTTTACGTAATCGAACGTATTAAATTACAGCCAAAACAACATCTTGGAAATGTTTTATTTAACTAATAATTGTTTAAATGTCGTTTGGATGATAACCGTATCAATCCCATACGTATTTTGTATTACTGCTTTATAATTAAGCATATATCATACAGAAAATAGTTAGAGAGATTGAGAGAATACTTTAGGAGGAACCTGTTTTTGACCAGAATACAATGCTCTTAGCAGAGGTTAATTACGTATCCTATTATTTAATAAGATCATAAGTTCGAATGATTTCACCATCTGCATTGAATTAAGTTATGGACAAACACACACATGTACACATATATAAGTGTATATATACACCAATCTATACATACTCCTGAACAGGCGCAATGGCTCAAGGGTTAGGGCAGTGGACTCGCGGTCATAGGATCGAGGACTGGGTGTTATGAGTGTTTATTGAGCAAAAACATCTACAAGCTCCACGTGGTTACGGCAGGGTTTGGTGGATAGCCTTCAGTATTCTTCCACCAAATCTTTCTCTCACTCTTTCTTCTTGTTTCTATTGTACCAGTATTTGAAAGGGCCGCCTTGTCGCACTCTGTGTCACACTGAATCTCCCCGAGAACTATGTTAAATGTACACGTGTCTGCGGAGTGCTCGGCCACTTGCAAGATAATTTCACGAGCATGGTGTTCCGTTGATCGGATCAACAAGAACCCTCTTCATCGTAAACGAGGGAATGCCACTGTATATACTCCTACATACATCTACATGTCCCTCTTTTCATCTCTCTTCTCCTCACACGTGACTGACTAACCGATTGCCAGCCTTTCGTGCTTAGCAGTCGTCGCGGCAAGACACATTTTTTTCTCTCTCTGCCCTAAGGCATTTTTCTAACACGCCAGCTCAAAGTTTACTCGTCCTGTCGAAAGACGGCTGTCTGTAGCGTCCTGTTTTTGTTATTATCATTATCATTATTGTTTTTACGTATTTTTGTATTCTTATTCGTGTAACATCGTCCGTTTCCGTCCTTGTTTTGTATAGATTCGAGGCTTTCTTCCAAGGAATCTAATGTGCTTGGCTTAGATTTTCCTTTGAGGCTGACCAGATCGGAGCAATCTAAAGATTAATCAGCCGAAATTGCGAGGATGATCCGGCTCTTGATTGAAGATTGAATGCTTCGAATGTCCCGTCCGTGTTTTTTGTATCGTCTTCTAAATGTTTTGCGTTCTTGTACCAGTTTGTATTTATTTACATATATATATATATATATAATATATATATATATATATATATATATATATATATATATATATTTATATACGTGATCGTGTAAACATACATGCATATATACATATACATCAGGCGCTATAGCAGTTCTTGTATGCCCATGTCATATCAGTTAATCACCATGTCGTTGAGGAAGCGTTGAACCTCACCGTCATTGCTGAAGTGCGTTCCAGCGAAATATTATTTTAGCATAGGGAACAAGTGGTAGTCACTGAGTGCCAAATCCGGACTAGAACGTGTGCGGGTGATGATGTCCCGTTTGTTGACTTCGCTGCTGTATTTGACCTTCTGTGAGCATTCGCAGGAACCAACTTGCACACACCTTCCCATTATGCAACTTTTCACTCAAAACGCTGTGAATGGTGCTTCGGAAAACCTCAGAAATCAAAATGCGGAGATCATCCAGAGGTATCCGGCGATTTTCACGCAGGCTTACCTCAACCTTCATGGCACGCCGGTCGTAAATTCATGGTCGCCAGCTTCTTTCTAGGTTGTGAGTTTCTGTGTAACCATCTGCAAGCTCCATACACCCCTTGCTGACGTTTTTGACATCCATGCACGACTCAAAATACACTTCCGTTAAGTGGCGATAAATTTCAATCGGTTTTGTACATTTTGTGTTCAAAAACCAAGTAACTGCACGCGAACTTCACTGTCGGAGAGAGCGTTAATCGGGAGGTCCATTAGATATGCCCGCAAGCTAAGACTAAGCGTGACAGCGAGATGGGCACAGGAGCAGGTGCAGATGTATACACAAAAAACAGAACAGCGTTCCCAAAAGCCGTACGCACAGCGCTTTGGAGAAATTACTTTTGGGATTACCCTCGTATATATATATATATATTATATATATATATATATAATATATATATATATATATATATATATTATATATATATTATATATATATTATATATATATATATAATATATATTATATATATATATATAATATATATTATATATATATATATTATATATATATATTATATAATATATATATATATTATATATATATATATATATTATATATATATATATAATATATATATATATTATATAATATATATATATATATATATATATATATATATATATAAATATATATATATATATATATATATATATATATATAATATATTATATATATATATATATATATATATATATATATATATATAATATAATATATATATATAATATATATATATATATTGGCCTTCAGATATTCTGTGCAAGTTAACTAAGTTTTTACGTTTTAGCTCACTTTCACCGTCTACAACAGTGCTTGGAAAGAGCAAGCATGTTTAGCGTGCGATCGTCTCATTGACCATGAGAGAGGAAGTTGTCATGGCGATACCTACTTAAAGGCATACGCAAATTTACAGAAAGCCCATGGAGAAGAGTGTATGAGCTGCACACAAGTGTACGAGAGGTTCAGAAGTTTCCAAGATGGCCGAAAAATGTTGATAATCACGAATGTTCTAGGGGACCTGCAACCAGCAGAACGCATAAAAACATCGCACATATGCGTGCATCTGTAAGTGGAAATCGTTATTTCACCATCCGTGAGTTATCAGAAAAGGTGCAGATTAATTACTGTTCAGTGTAGCCCACTATCTCTGAAGGATTTGGCTATGAGACACCTGTCGGGCGATTTTGTGCGGAAACTGCTTTCAGCTGACCGAAAATGAACTCGGGTTTCATTTGCAGAAAATCTTGATTGTGCTGAGAACGATGAAAACTTTTTTTGAAAACCTTGCGTACGCCTCTGGGTAGGTATCGCCAAGCTTTTTTCAAAATTTGATGGAGATTCTCTGCTCAACTTTCTCTGCCATGGTCAATGACACGACCACACACTACACACCTTTCTTCAAGCATTGTTGTAACCAGTGGAAGTGAACAGGAACGTTAAAAATTAATGTACATGCACAGCACACGTTAAGGTCAATCTATGCCAAATCGCTTCATTCTGCGTGCTTTAGCTTCGTTGAAAATCTTAGCCATTTTTTCTTACTCTTATATTTATATCTTCAGTCACCAACTATATCAATTCCTAACAATCTTTCCAATTGCCACTAAATATTTCTTCTTTCTTTATCTTATATGGTTTGCGGGCAAAGCAACCTGAAACTAATCAGCTCATCTACTGTTAAGTCTGTTTCATGGGTAAACACTTCTCATTAAAGTCTTTGATAGTATAATAATCATGTAAGTGTATACCCTATAGAAAAGTGCCCTTAATAATTTTACACCTTAGAGAATTTTGGGAGTAAAGGTCACTTTGCTTGTTGGTGATGCCGCTGGAGGTAAATCTAGAGATATTTTGTGAACGATAATTTTAGGTTTTTGAAGTGGAAGTTGCTTTTTTCTATATTGACATGTGAGATAGAAGGAGAATGGCTGAACCTAGTAGTAGTAGTAGTAGTAGTAGTAGTAGTAGTAGTAGTAGTAGTAGTAGTAGATGTAATATTGGTATTTGTAGTAGAGGTAGTATTGATAGCAGTAGTAGTAGTGACAGCATCAAAGGCAGCAGCAGCAATAGTAGTGGTAGTATTAGTAGTAGTAGTAGTAGTAGAGGTAATATTGGTATTTGTAGTAGAGGTAGTATTGGTAGCAGTAGTAGTAGTGGCAGCATCAACCGCAGCAGCAGCACTAGTAGTAGTAGTAGTAGTAGAGGTAATATTGGTATTTGTAGTAGAGGTAGTATTGGTAGTAGTAGTAGTAGTAGTGGCAGCATCAACCGCAGCAGCAGCACTAGTAGTAGTAGTAGTAGTAGTAGAGTAGTAGTAGTAGTAGTAGTAGTAGCAGACTGTGGTTGAAGTGAATTCTGACCTCTCAATTATAGTAATTGTGCTGGAGAATCAATACCTACTACGGTAAGTTTGTGTGGAATTAGAAGAGTTGGTGAAACCAAAAATGCTATTTGCTGCTGGCTACCAGGTTGTTGAGGTGAGCCCTGACCTGATGCCTTTGGGTTAGCACGTGCTCTACATCCATGGACCATTATAGCTTCTAGAATATAATTTTAGATTTACTATGGTTCCTTTTAAATATCTATGGGCCTAATCTTCCCCACCCCTTTTCTATGTGTATGTCACTTCCTACCATCATAATTACTTCAATTATAAACATTTATATCGAAAATTATTTTTATATCTATATTATGTGGCTGTGGGCAAAATCTATCATGGCTTAGTTAGCGATTCTCTAGCTGCTATGCTTATTGTCATTCTATTTCATTTAAAACGTTAGAACCACTCTTGACTTAGATAATAACAGACTTCATTACTGTATTGTAATTCACAACAACTTCGGCTACCTTGTGAACTAAACAACACCAACCCCTTAAAGTATAGCCTAGCGTAAAGCACTAAAGATCAAAATCTCTAGTTCGCTTCAAATGCCCGCAGTGGTAACGTCTTGAATAAGCTGCATAAATACCGATGCTCTAGATAAATTTGGAATGCAATTGAACCAATAGTTGCAACTGGATGCCACATCTTAGAATACCTATGCAGTATAAACGAGTGTCAGACAGAGATTCAAAGTGAATATATTATACAAAATAATTTGTATTTTTAATGTCATCAATATACACTCTGTGTAATATATAAAATACGAAGAAACGAAACCAGTATCTGCCTGCCAGCCAAAATGGCTCAATGGATTTTCATGTTAAACAGTTTAACATTTTCCATATTATTCAATGTCGTTAGCCAGAACATGGATTATATTAGAGTATATGAATGATATCAGTCTGGATTCATATTCTGATTCATTTACGCTAAATATTGTAGCAGGAAGACCGTTCTTTCCCAATTATAATAATTTTAATTTTATATTTGACATCTAATTATTTCGTTGCATAATAATGCCCATTTGCTTAGTAAATATCGCTTTCATTATTTTATCACAGTCATAATCTGTCATTTTTAAACAAACATCATGGTAATCCAGCAACAGAGGGATAAGCAGTATGTGAAGTTTTACCTTCCACTCAAAGCAACATAGAGATCTCAATTCAGCAGCCCATTAGTAGGCTTTGCAGTGTGTGCGAAAGATAGATAGAGAGAGTGGGGGAGACAGAACATTGCAAACAATGAATGACGTTAATATGAAATGAAAAAATCGCATACATTTAAGTGCATTACTACTTGCGTATACGCTTCAGAATTTGTTTGTATCATAACATACAGAAAAATGGATAATTCTTATCCAAATTTTCTACAAATACCGCTTACATGTTTTGGCTTTATGGAAATATATATAGAGATTTATGGGAAAGAATATTTCCGAGGGTGGAGAGATGAGAGTCCCGGAAAATTCAGACGATTTGTATTTTTCCTCTCATAATTTTCAGGAAGATGGGCATCATTTAATGAAAATATATACAAATCAATATCAAACGGCATAGACTACGATTATAAAGGTGAACATTTCTTCCGGGATTTTCCTAATTTTTTTAAAAACCACAGCCTTCGAAATGATGGGGCTGGGGGGCGGCGCTTTTGTATGAAAAATGTTTTGAAAACTCTTTTTTCCACCCCCTCCTTCACCATTCCACTCCGGTGATATTTTAGCCAAATTTTTGTTGCACTTTCAACAACTGGTATTATTTTAGTAGGTAAAAGGGACTGATTTAAGGACGATTTGTCAGTTATTTCTAGCACATCCAAAGACAACCCTCCTCGTTTCTTTATCATTCTCGCATGTATTGATGTGTATCAATATTTTCCCCTATAAATCCATTTATAAGCTATAAAATATAGAATTTGTGATATTGTGTATGTTTTGAATCCCACCTACTGTTCCGATGCCTCTACGTAACGATATGAAGGGCGGGTTAGTTTTAGAGTTAGTTAGAGTATGAGCTAGGGTGTCATTTAAAATGTTTAGTACGTAAGACCTGCATTTAAGTAGTACCGTTAAATGACCTCTGTATTTAAGTATTTCCAGTTTCACGTCAACATTAAAATTTCATTTTGTGTGAAAATATTCTCTTCGCGTTGAAACAGCCACCTGTTCACTGACAAAGCTTCATAAAAGGGATGCAGCACGGAGTTTTGTTAGAGATCACATGCACAAAGACACACATACACACATATGCACACACATTCATTGCCTTTCAATTGTGTGTATGTGTATCTATATGTGTGCGCGTCACTGTTAAAATCGCTCGTGTAACTTGTTGGCGTATATATTGGCTTCGTTTGGAAACTGTGAATAAGTTGCAAGTTTCGAATACTTGCCACTAACGTTTTTCCTCTCATCTTCTGATAGTAATTATCCAACTTTCTAGACTCTTCTCACAGATATCCCGCGTTCAAAAATCATACGGGTATTTAAAAATAATTAATTCAATAAATAATGTTTTTACATTAAGTATACATTAATAGAATAAACTATCGGTTTTCCAAATAGCAAATTAAAACTTAAAAGGGAAACAGAGAATTTGCAAATGAAAATGGAATACGCTGCACTAAATGCAATGAATATTTAAAGTTACAAGAAATTGGGGTTTAAAAAATTCAATAAACTTGAGAAATCCAATTTTACGAGTGTTCTTAGAACATTCGTAGTTCGGTTGTCAGTAATGTCAGTTACAATTGTATTATTTTGCAGCTGTTATATTACCGTTACTTCACTGTTGTCGTTTCGTTTCGGTGTTCTTTGAACACTTTGCGAATTGTTTGTGCTGCCCTGCGGCAGATTGTTGGTGCTTCCCGTCCTCATAGACGAGGTTCGGCCTGGTGAATACGATGTTGTATGAAGACATCAGCAATACGGAGCTGTCACCGTCGGAAGAAGACTTGCTGCGCACGATTGAGAAAACGGATCAGAAAATGGGAAGAGAGAAGAGTAACTTCGCAGGAAGATGAAATTAATCTTGGGGAACTAACTGGGGAAATATTAAAAATTGCTAATTCGCGAATTATTTAATGCTGAATTGTCTCCCCACCCCCACAAGAAATGGTCAATGACAGAAAAGAACGTACGAAGGAGTACATGACGTATGTAGTGGTTGCCACCAAAATAGACATTATGTCCACAACCCAAATACAGACAGCACCAAAGCCGATCTGGAAAAGAGATTAGATATCTTGCCAGAGAGGTCAAGGAGAGAACAGAAGAGGTGCGATTTAGGGATGCAACAACAGCAACGAAGCACTCGGCAACCCCCGAAAAGAGTAAAGAAATAGTACTTTTTCCAACATACCTCGAAAGTCGTGCTTCCGGGATAAGGGTAGAAGGTAACCACCTGGTGTCGATTTGGCCTGGATAGCAGCCACTATCTTACACGGGAAAGAGAAAGAGATAGCGGTTCTCCAGTTCACAAAAACGGGAAGTAGGCACTGGAAAGGCCAGAACATGGACATGATCATCCAGGGTCGATCGAAACCATCGAGAATCTCACAGAAGCAATATCATTGGATGACGCGATGATGAGGGTTAAGGTGGAAAGCGGGATCCCTCCATGCTTTAAGTGTGGTCTGAAAAGCCGCATTAGAGCGGACTGCCCTTGGCCACCCAGGAAGTCAGAAGAGCCCAAGGAGGAACCGACGAGAGGGTATGAGGTAATACCACCGGCGAAAGAGCAAAGAAAAGATGAAGAAACTGACAGCGAATGGGAGACGGCGGGAGGGAGAAGTGGAATGAGGGAAGGAAAACTAGCTCAAATGGACACAGGCCCCCAACCAACAATCACCCAACACCCATCCACACTCAATTCGTCCCACCCTCCCCTACAGAGACCAAATCTCCCCACTTCCCTCTGACACAAAAAATTTTTAAGTCATACAGAAGCCCCCAAACTTCCCCTCCTCCGGCAAAAGGGATAAACAATTACTCATGTATGATTATTCGAACAAGGAAATGTATGAAGAGATACAAACACAGCCAGATGTAATGGTTGTAGACACAAAAAGATGTGATAATATTAAAGGAAAGTATTGCTGCATACTACTAACACGATTAATAAATTATGAATACGGATACCAATGTTGGAAGGTGGATATAGATATCGACCAGTTACCATGTTATAAAGAGTACTTAGAATTGCTACAGAAACATAAAGTTGATATTTTAGCTGGAACAAAGTATAAAAGTGTAAAAAAAGGTGTAAAGAAAGCCGAGGAGCTTCATTGCATTTTTTATTTTCCTTTTTCATTATTCCAACTTGTTTGTGTACTTTTATTAAAATTTTTGCTTTGTTACTTACTCCTAGTTGGAGATAAAAAATCATTTTCTTCGAACATTCATAGTTTGGTCGTCGATAATGTGAGTTATAATTTTGTTATTTGACTGCTGGTACTTTACCTATTTCTTTATTACTCACAAGGGGCTAAACATAGAGGAGACAAACAAGGACAGACATAGGTATTAAGTCGATTACATCGACGCCAGTGCGTAACTGGTACTTAATTTATCGACCCCGAAAGAGTGAAAGGCAAAGTCAACCTCGGCGGAATTTGAACTCACAACGTAACGACAAGCGAAATACCGTTAAGCATTTCGCCCGGCGTGCTAACGTTTCTGCCAGCTCTCCGACTGCTGGTACTTTACCGTTACTTTGCTGCTGTCGCTTTGTTTCTGTCGTTTTGCTGTTGTCGTTTTGAATATTCTGTGAATTGTTTGTGCAGCCCTGCGGCAGCTTGCTTCCCCACCTCATTGATGAGAGTAGGCCTAGTAAATACGATGTCGGACAAAGACATCATCTATTCGGAGCTATCGTCGTCAGAAGAGGAATTGCTGCCCACGATGGAGGAAATGAGCGCGAAATTGGGAAGAGAGAAGGGAAACTTCGCAGGAGTTACGAAATGCCAGGAAGACGAAATTAATCTTGGAGAACTGGGAAAATATTAAAAAATGCTGAGTCGTAAAAGATTTAATTTTGAAATCTCCTCCGCGACCACAACAAAAAAATGGTTAATGACAGAAAGGAAAGTACCATTGAGTACATGACTTATGCAATAGTTGCTGCAAAAATAGACGTTATGAATACAGATCTCGCAAGAGATTACATATGTGACGGTAGAGATGAAGTTTAGGGAGGTAGTAAAAGCAAGGAAGAACTAGGCAACACCCGTAAAGTGTGAAAAAGTGGTACTTCTACTCACATACATACATACATACATACACACACATATATATATTCACGCAGATATACGTATGTGGGTGTGTGTGTCTTTCTGTCTGTGTTTATCATGAGACATATATTAATATGCAATAATTCGGAATTGATTGATGCAACGTATATCCATTGTTTTCTTTATTTTTGCCAAAATTTATGTTTGTACCGCGGAGACCTTCAGCATTTAATTTTATTATTCAATATCATAGAGTCCGACGAAGAGATTCCTATGACTGTTACATTTTATAATATCGATTCTTTCTCGTGTGCAAATCCACAAGTGATTTCTAAAATACAATTCAATCAATTCTGCACAAATTAGTAATTTAGCTCTTTCTTTCCTTAGAGAGATGAGTTTCGTTTCAAAGCCTAACTTTGCTAGATTTAAGGTATGTAAA
>NC_043015.1:9488438-9570938 GCF_006345805.1 Octopus sinensis
CTCGCTCTTTTCTCGTCTGCCTTCAACATTGTCCATGACACGCAGACGTACGTCTCAATAGAGAAGGCGTCAGCCCGAAGTAGCCTTATCTTCAGCAGCATTGACACGTCACGACTCTTCCAGATGTTCTCCATATCTTTCACCGCTTGCCTCGCTATCGCGAGCTTTCTGCGTATCTCTGGTGTACCTGATCCACTGGTGTTGATTGTGGATCCCAAGTACACAAAATCATCCACTTCCTTAATCACCTCCCCGTCTACGGCGAAGTCACCTTGGTCTGTCCTGTACTTATCCACTACCAAGATCTTTGTCTTCTTTAAATTCAGGAATAGGTCACTTTGTGCACTCATGTCTTTCACTGTGCCTATCCTCCACAGCAATTCGTTCTTGCTGTTACTTATGAGGGTTGTGTCATCGGCGTATCTCAGGTTGCACAGCCTTTCTCCGCCAATCTGCTCATCACCGTCGTAGTTCTCCTTCGCTGCTCTTATGATGTTTTCTGCATAGATGTTGTACAGATATGGAGACAGAACACATTCCTGTCGGACACTACTCAGTATCATCTATGGAGTTCTGACAGATGACTATTGATCTTGATATAGTCGCGCCAACAATGCGACTAAGCGTTCAGGAAATCCCATGACCACCATGACGTCCCACAGCTTGCTGTGTATCACACAGGAAGGGCTTAGAGTAGTCGATGAAACACACGGAAAGTAGGATCTTACGTTCCTTAAACTTCTCGATCATGATCCTGATGTTGACTACCTGTTCCCTTGTTCCTCTGCCCTTGACAAAGCCGGCTTGTTCCTCAGCAATGACACTGGTATATTTCCGCTACAGTCTACCTACGATAATTCGCAGTAGAATCTTGCTTATGTGGACAATAAGGCTTATGGTTTGGTGGTTAGAGCATTCGCGTGGGTTGCTTTTCTTTGGTATTGGTACGAAGACTGCACGACACCAGTCGATCGGCCACTTCACGTCGTTCCAGATCTTGACACACAGTCTCCACAACAGTTATATCTCAATATCTCCCCTCACCTTCCATACCTATTTCTTTATTAACCACAAGGATCTAAACATAGAGGGGACAAACAAGGATAGACATAGGTAATAAGCCGATTACATAGACCACAGTGCGTAACTGATACTTAATTTATCGACCTCGAAATTATGAGAGGTAAAGTCGACGTCGGCGGAATTTGAAATCACAAGGTGTCTCATCATTATGTATTATAATTTTTCAAATCCGCCGCGCAGGCGCAGTTTTACTCGGCGGTAAGTAAAAATACCGACTTACTTCGGAATTACTAAAATTATATTAAAAATATAGAAGGGTAGGAAAATTTTGAAATTTCTTCTACCAGTGCCTGAGCAGTGTTGGCCTTGATTTCTATAGAAAATCTATAGCAATAAAATTAAGATTAGGATATCGCGCTGCTAACATAGAAGTGAAGGAACAATATTGACTTCTAAACGTGTTAATATACTTGGCAGTATATAATGGTTGCAAAAGAAAATAGTGTGTTGTTGCTATCAATTAATAGAAGTATATATGCATTATGATATATGATTATATAAATATGCATAATATGATTGTCCGTGTGCCTGCCTGCATCTGTGTATCCGTCCGTCAATTTTTGCGCGCCTATGGTTGTTCCAGGTAGAGTTTCAGCTTGCACAACCTATCAACGATTAGTTTTCATAGAATGGCGCCTTTCACACGCATCGCTTGGCCAGCAGGCTATCGTACATATAGCAAATGTAAATGGTGTTATTTTCTGGAAATTATGCCTGCAATGAAACCAATCTCTTGCTTGACGGCTTACCTGTATAAAAAATACGGACAATAATCACCAGGAATTAATATATACAGAAACTGCCTATTCATTTTCTATAATATTTTGTATTAAGAAGTAAATTCTTCAAGTCGCATTATTTTTGTATGCAGAGTGACAAATCCGCTGTTTTCTACATCACTGACTGTAAATCTAAATATATTTTCCCTTGCGTTTCGCATTGGCATACACTTTGCAGTGTAAGCTGTGTATTAATATACAAAATATATATGTAAAATATATTGAAAAACAGATATTGATTTTCTTTCGCACATTCTCTCTGTCTCTCTGTCTCTCTCTCTCCCTCTCAGTATAAATATACTGCTATATATATATATATATTCTCTCTCTGTCTCTGTCTCTCTCAGTATAAATATACAGCTATATATATATATATATATATATATATATATATATATAAGTGCATATATATTTATATCATTCATATATTTATAAACGCACATGTATGTATATATATATATATATAATATATATATATATAAGTAGTAAATGACAAGGAGGCAGTGTACGTACCATCGTTTATTTTTTTCAAAATTTGCACGTAATTCAAAGGTGCCAACACTTAATATAAATGCATATAGTTTTATGCGTAATACATATTAACTTACAAATATACATCATCTTTCGTTTCTCAGTGGAGGCTTACTACCCTCTAGGTCAAATTTCAACATCCGCTAGAAGTTCTTTAGAGGTATAACTTGTAAAAAAAAATAATTTGCGTGAAACGCTATTACATTGGAAGAAATGATGCTCTCGATGTAATGGTGATGGTGGCTTAAGTGTTAATAAACAATCATTCTTTTTTTCCGCATTCACTAAAATTAATTTTAATCATATTTTTATTTTGATTAAGAAAAAGAAAAAAGTGGTAATCTTCAATGCAAAATCTTGTGACCGTTAATGTTCTTTGAAATGAAATATAACTCACGTTATTTTCACGATCCATATTAGCTTGCTTGAACACGATGTTAAATAAATGATAATAATAATCACTAAAATCAGTAATTTGTACATTCCAGTAACTACTGTTGTAACCATTACAAGGTTGCCATTCTTCATATGCCTGAATCTGGTTTTATACCAACGTCTGGCTTTCATTTTTGAAACGTAAACTGCCTCATTGTTTCTTACCGCTTTTTTTTCATAATGGATGTAGATGTTATAGCTTAGTGAGACGTTAGTTTGTTGACGATATTAGTAGTTTATTTGAAATGTCGGATTAATTGCTTTGAAATGTATTCAAATGTTATTTTTCTCTTCTCTTGCATAACCTACTCATAATAACAATGACTATTTACAAGGTCTCCATTTACAAGGTCTCTGCTTCCATTGTAAAAGAATGCTTTAAATTTGTATAGAATAGAAACATGCGAAAGAACTATACTTTAAAAAGAAATATGTTTCTTATTACATGTCTCAGTCTTCAAATTGTGGCAGTTCTGAGGCAGCACCTTACATAAATTTTGGCAAAAACACACTTCCTTATATTCCCTTTAGCCTGGTACTGAATCTCCTGGATTCTAGTGCCGAACCAGTGTGACGTCAGGCCGCAAACACACACACAACGGTTCTCATGTAAAGGAGGAAACAAAGAACGGCACAATACAGTACCCGCTCGGGTGAATGAATATACATATATATATATATATATATATATATATATAGAGAGAGAGAGAGAGAGAGAGAGAAAGAGGAGAGAAGAAGAAAAAAAAGAAGAAGAAGAAGAAGGAGAAGAAGGAGAAAAAGATGAAGAATAAAAGAAGAGATCCCCAAGAAAAAGCGCCTTCTAATTGATGTAGCTGTACCAATAGATGACAATGTTTATCTAAAAGTAAAGTAGAAACATTCAAAATACAAATATCTGGAAATAGAGGCAAATGGAAAGCGGAGCCCAGAAACAGAGTAGTAAATCTCAACTTGGAAGCGGAAGAAAGAATAGAGACGGAAAAGAGGAGAATGTAGACCTACCCCAAGTAGAGAAAGTAGACTTACCTGCATAGCGATGACACAAAATCGGAGGGGAATAATAAAGAGATCATAGAAGAATAATAAAATATCATGAGAGAAGTCATCAAGACTAAGATTACCGACATAGTCAATAGAGACGCGTTACCAAAGCTCTCGTACAGTATAAAAAAATAACAACATAATCACGATATATAATATTGCTTAGACAGATCTTAAGAAATAAGGGAAATGATCTAACAATCTTAATTAGCCTCATCTATTCTACTGCTAAAGTTGTAACTACTGAATTCGACGACAGAGAGGAGGAGCAACAATGTCAATAGACCTCCTAAGTGGAAAGTAACAATACAAAAAATTGTTCGAATTTTTGCGGCCGGATGTATCAGTTCTCGATAAAATTGCTAGAGGGGTAAATGCTAAAACGAAACTAGCTATAAATATCAAACGAAAATATAAAATAATTTATAAACCTCCCTGCAACCAAGGAAATAGTGAAACAACGAATAAAACTCAAAGCCCAACGGCTCAGAAGCTATGGCAAAAGAATAAAATTTTATCTACAAAAGAAGGTATTCACGACAGATGCAAAAACCTTTTACAGGGAAACTGGCAAATGCAAGATAGAAGTAAATGAGCTAATATAAGGCTGAGGAAATGGAAGAGTTCTGGAAGAAAATATAGAACACCAAAAAAGAATATGATGCTGGAAGCTCATTGGAGTGAACGTGAGAAATTGAGACGGAGTGCAGTTGAAGAGCCGAAGTGGGAGTAAATAGGAGAAGAAGAGCAAAAGAGTGTTCTTAGAAAGTCACACAGATGGAGAACCTCAGGACTGGTGCGGTTCCCTAACTTCTGGCTGAATTGCTTGACAAAAGTACACCGAAATGTTGCTGCATCCCTAACTGATGTCATCAAGAACCCAGAGGAAATACCTACCTGGTTGACCGAAGGAACTTACCTTTTATAAGACTGAAGACAGGAAAAATCAAAAGAACTACCAACGAATTCCATGTCTTAAAACCACCTACAAGATCATCACATCCATACTTTCCCAGAACAGAATTCTGTCCATCCACAAGCTCAGAAAGGTTGTAAAAGGAATGAATTCTTAAGGATGCAAAGATCAGTTATTCATAAATAAAATGATTATAGGGAATTGCTTGAACAACAAGAAGAACCTAAGTTTGACATGGATAGACTACAGGAAGTCGTTTAAAAATGTCCCACATAATTAGCTACACAAAGCCCTTGAGATATATATGACCTCTGTAATTTCCAAATTATTACAAGCTAATATAGTCCAGTGGATTTCCCTTCTAAACCATAGTAATAGTATCGGCCAAACTAACATCAACATCTAACGAGGTATCTTTCAAGGTAACTCCCTCTCCCCAATATTCTTTTACGTGGTACCGATCCCGCACTCAAACGAGCTGATTAACATTAGGTTCGGGTTCAAAATGTATGACATTACAGTAACTCATCTGTTTTAAATGGACGATCTGAAGCTGTTTGCTAGAAATGACGTAGAGCTTGTAGAGCTGTAAACAACTGTTAAAGAGTTTCAATAACATCGGGATGGATTCCCGCCTTGATAAGAGTGCTAAAGCAAATATTGTAAGAAGAAAAGCTTAAGCAAACAGCTTCCATTAAATTAGATACCGACACTACCATCAAGGAGCGTGACCTACAAGGTAGCTATAAATACTAGGGAATAATCGAAGGAAACATTATAAACAAATATATAACAAAAACACAAGGACTAACATGTATACATAACATACAGAAAATAGCACCACTAGGCACCGCACTCATTCTACTGAAAACATTTTGGATGCATTAAAAATAATACCATCACAACAAACCGCAGAACATACCCAAGGCATACAGAGCTGCGACCGGTAGTGCAGGGAAAGCTCGTTATAAAAATACAACATGCTACCATGAAGGAAAAATACGAAAGGAGCATTACAGAAGAATACAATCCATACTAAAAACTGAAATAAGCTCCAAAAACTGCATCGAAGCCATTAATATACTGGCACTTCCAGTAGTCCAATACAGTTTTAATATCATTAACTAGACTCTTACAGAAATTTAACGCCTGGACAAGACGACAAGTACACTACTAACATCAAAGAACATGCAGCACCCAAAAGCATACGTTGATCGTCTGCACCTACCTAGAAGCATGGGGGAAGACCAAGGATACAGGTAGAACTGTGCATAAGACCTCCATAATAGCAACTAACATGTACTTATCTAATACAGAAAATTGAATACTGCATTTGATGAATAACCTGAAACCAGATCCACTGAAAAGGCAAAACGGATGAAATAGACTGCAAAAAGAACGGGCAGAAAAATATTGAGGAGAGGTGGAGCCAGAAGCCGCTGACGATTTAGACCAAACAAAATCCCTCAGTGGCTAAGAAGCTCAGGACTGAAAGATGAGACTGACGGTTGCATATTAGTGGCCCAAGATCAAAGCCTGCTTACCAAAAAAAAAAACACTAGGCTATTGTTCTTAAAATCGGTTCTGACTCTAAATGCAGATTCTACGACAAATTTGATGAAACGATAGACCATCTAGTCTCCGGATGTTCTGTGTTGACAGCAAACGAATACAAAAGTCGACACGGTAGGGTAGGACTGTATTTACATTGAAAAATATGTTAACACTACAAACTAAGCACTTCTGCTTACTGGTATGAACTTCATTCTAAGTCAGTCGTTGAAGGAAAAAGTACCACTATCCTCTACGAAAGATCCAAGCTAATCGACCAGACTTAGTCATTAAAGACAGAGCATGAAATTCTTGTAGATTAATTGATGTAAGTGTTGCCAATGGTAAAACTATATCGGTAAAGGAATTTGACAAATTAAGTAAATATAATGATCTGAAAACTGAAAAAGAAGGAATGTGGAATCTTAAAGCGAGATTTGTTCCTCTTATTGTGGGCGCCCTTGTTAACAGAAATGTTTCTTTAAACGAAACGGAAAAACTTTCTAAAATGAGAAACGATTCCTGTCAAAGTAGATGCATTAGGTATGATAAAAATATTAAGACAAATACATAACAAAAACACAAGGACTAACATGTATACATAACATACAGAAAATAGCACCTCTAGGCACCGCACACATTCTACTGAAAATATTTTAGATGCCTTAAAAATAATACCATCACAACAAACCACAGAACATACCCAAGGCACATAGAGCTGCGTCCAGTAGTGCAGGGAAAGCTCGATATAAAAATAGGAGTACTGAATAATAATAATAATAATAATAATATAATAATAATAATAATAATAATAATAATAATAATAACGACGACGACGACGACGACAACAACAACAACAACAACAACAACAACAACAATAATAATAATAATAATAATAATAATAATAATAATAATAATAATAATAATAATAAAAATTACTAGAAACACCTGAAATGATAAAAAAAGGAACTGAAAATTATTTAAGAATGATCCGTGGCTTACCCTCCATACAGTTAGTACAAAAGATTGCCTTAACTGGTATTGAGAAGAGTATTGTCGCTGTGATTTTTTCCCGTTTTCCTATTTATTTTCTTTGTTTACTTTTTAAGACCAAAAATATGTTGACAGTATACGGAGCATTCTACCCGAAGAGTGACATTGATAGGCTGTACTTGTCTAAAAAAAAGGGCGGCAGAAGTTTAATCAGTCGCCAGGACTGTATCGAAGCAGAGGGAAAAAACCTAGGTTGTTATATAGAAAATGCTGTGGAACCACTGTTCAAATACACGGAGAAGTCCGGCGTCATGAACACTGAAAGTTATGCAACTAAAGAAAAATTTAACCTACAAATAAACAACAACAAAAAAAAAAAGAAAAATGCATGGAAGGAGAAAAAATGTACGATCAGTTTGCAAGAGATATGAATGCCAAGACAGATATAGAAGACCGGTGGCTACGGATATGAAGATATATGAAGATAGAGACTGGAGATATATACTACTACGATATATTCTTGTAGTTATCGTTGTCACGGTCCACAAGTATAGATAACTACGTGTGATAAGATTTGATTTTCTTAGACGCTGTGTATTTAGAAATCTATAATGCAATGTTGCGTTCCATTAGTTGTAAATATTTAAGATCATTTTTCTTTGACATGTCACAACCTGGCACCGATCGAGCATACGCGATTATAATTATCTAAGTTATGAGTATGGCACTTTTTTTTTCTTAGAATAATGTATCTCGAAATTTATAGGATAGAAGTTGAATTAGCGGCGGAGTGTCTGTACCGTTGTTTCTGATGTACCGATTCAATATTTGGTCTGAAATGTTGCAGGATATCATTTGCGGTTTATAGGCTACAAAGTCTAGTAGAGTGATCATATAATCAGTGATTTCTCACAGATTTCGCCGACAAATCAATTAGGAAGAGCAACAAAGTAACGTTTGTTATTGTGAGCAGGAACAATCAACAGTAAATTATAGTTTCTCTGTATCACTGCAATACCCATTGAAATTCGTGATTAAGCAGACAATATTTGTTCGAGCATTGTTAATATGTATTAATATAATTGTTGTTGATATTGCAGACATACATCCTATTATGGAATTAACAATAATTATACAAAAGATAACATCGCATTCAACAAGCAATTACGTTGAAAGTCTTTCAGATGTTACACAGACTAGCATATTGGAAAGCCTTTTCTATTGATCTACAGCCGATTAGATCGATTGAAATTCTCAAACGTCTGACACAGCACATGTTATCCAAGTATCTGACGTCCATATCATCCATATCAATCAGATTATTCACCGTCTTTTAGCTGAGTTGACGCAAAAATTCTTTAATCTTTTATCAATGAATCTGAAAATTTGATATTCATTTATCGATTCAGGATTCCATCGTATTAATTAAGGTTAAGATCGAATTCGTTTGGTTCAAATGTTACTTTCCTTTCACGCTGATATACGGAATGCACTACTCAATGTCTTATATTATAATTGGAACTAGTATTATAAGTAAGTATCTAACAATGCCATAAGGCGCAGTTTTAATCCCTAAAAATTAGTGTAATTAGCCCACTTGGTTTCAAAGTGTTTTTACGTTATCATTGGTTAATCACCAAATCAATCACAAACAAAAACGTAATTGAAAATAACAATAGTGACAGGGCATGCATTATTAGTTCTTATATACACAACTACATGGTACAATATCACATGTTAAGAGACAAAAATCAGTCTTTATGAAGTACTTGTGTGCTGTTCTTTGAATATCAGATAATCGGTTAGGTTTAATTTCATTAACTTGGCAGTCTCAATATTAATGGCTTGTTATTAAGATGGCATTTCATACAATCCTCGTGCTATAATCCCTTCTCGAAAACTATATCGTTATTCGATTAAATTATATCTCAGTAATGATATATATATACGCTTATATCCGTGCATACACAAAATCCTTCGAACTGTATTTATTTACGGTACCGTGCTTTTTGATATCAATATAGGTCAAATATGCGTTTGAAATTCAAGTGATTGATTAAAAAGTACTAATCAAATACCGAGATCGATTTATATCGCTTTAAACTCTCGTAGAATGCATGCACATCAGGTAATATTAAAAACGACATAATCCATAATCATAAAAATATTCCGATGGTTAATCCTAGATGTGCAACAAACATTCCAACGCAAACACACAAATACACAAACACATCTCCCTCTCTCTCTCTCACACACACAAACACACAAACACACACACACACATACACACACATATATATATGTATATATATATATATATATATATATATATATGTGTGTGTGTATGTATATATAGTGTGTGTGTGTGTGTGTGAATGCATATATGCATATATATGTGCATGTATGTATCTCACTCTCTTTTCCTCCCTGTATATATATACTGAAATCTCGAAATTGAACTGACATCCTTCATGTTACTGGTTCTTTTCGCGGACACTACACGTTGCTACAAATTTGTTGATATATTAATTTACATTTCAGATCAGAGTATATTAATTGTGTACGGCAACTTGCTGTGCCGAGAACGCCATAAGTACAAGAATTAAGTGTTTGACAGAGGCGTATCCTATATCAATCCGAGAATAGAGTAACCACTTAAAACGGCTCAAAACCCTGGGATAGCTCTTCCCTCAAATAACAGCGATTGAACAATTTAACGGGAAAAGGAGAGGAATCAACATCATCTAAGTGAGACCAAGGAGGGTCTTCTGATAGACAAATATTTGGAAATAATCCCCGTTGTAATTTTCTTGATGCTGCTGTGCGACTCCGAATCAGATGAGGTTCTACTAGTGCTGCTGCTACAGGAATTACAACCGTGTTTCGTGGTCTGCTACCACAAGAGCTCCTTTATAGGATCTAGTTAGCTCCAGACATCATCAGGAGGAATCACTTCCGGTTTCGGACCTACTCCTCAACCGCTTTGACGTAGCACCACCACCCCTTTCGGAGGTGTCTTCAGCTCGGGTGTTTGGTGTATGTCTTCTTCTGTTCCCTAGCCTCTTCGATGTATCGTCAGTGAGTGTCAACCGGCGACTGACTGACTTGTCAATTTTTTCCCATTAAATACCTGCCCTCAGACTCCAGCAGGCAGCCCCAGCAAGTTGTCACGTGACACTGTCTCATCTCAACTGACTAGTAAAGGCGCCTAGTTTTAGTTTGCGCATTCTCTAAACGACCGTCACCTGTCAGTCAGCGAAGCTGATTCAGTGTCAGCTTGTCTCACCTAGTGATGTTATTTCCCGCCGGCATGTTATGACTTTCAAGCCATTTTCGGTCTTCCCGCTTAAGCCATATATAGAAGCTGGCTTTTTCGACCTCCTCCTGTACTATCCTTATTAATTTTCGCAGCTCGGAGCTAGAAAATATAAATCTTCCTTTGAAAAGCGTTGTCATTTTCGTTTCAATGAAGCCTCTAGCCCCCACTGCCAGGTGATAATATTCGACATTCCATCCCTGTTCTCTGCATTCTTCGATTAGCTTTTCGTACCTATTCTCCTTTCGTTATTCTGCATTACCGCTACTGATACTGGTAGTGGGTCTGTTACTGCTGCTTTCCTTCTTCCTCCTTCTCCTCCTACTACTACTGATTGATACGAATGACGATGAGTGTGACACTTCTATAAAGTGTCACACTAAACTCAGATGCTGAAAGGAAAACTAAGAATATATAACAAGTTTGAAGCACCAGGCAGAATCTGTAAAAATAAAACGTCATAAAGATAGTTGCCTGTTCACTTTTAAGGTGCATCTGTGTGTGTGTGTGTGTGTGTGTGTGTGTGTGCGGTGTGTGTGTGTGTGTGTGTGTGTGTGTGTGAGTTGTTTTGTATATTGAGGTTAATCATCGTTAATCTTTCTAAAATAGATTCTATATTGTAAAAATTCGGATCTTTTCCCTTTCAACGGCAGATGGAGAAATTCATTTTTTGTAACCAAACACTTTCAAACTTCGGACAGTGGTAGAATGTGTCATATAAAACATCTTTTACTCTTAGTGTTACTGCGAAAAATTATATTTTCAAAGTTATTTCGTGTTAAAGTTGTCGTGTTTCGGTAATTTCAACCAATCAACCCTTCCCTAAAATGCCTAGTCTTGTGCCAAAATTGGAATCCAATATTGAGTAGCTCTAAAGCAGTCAACATGCAAATTCATTAACATGTTGAAGAATAAGCTTCGTGACGTTTCTTCCGAATATTTTTATTCTGCGTTCAAGTGCTGCAAGTTTGTTTTCAGAATTTCGCTGCCCCCGATTTTCTGTTCATCCTTTCGGGGTCGATAAGGCAATTACCAATTGAGTGTTGGGGTCAATGTAATCAGCATGCACCTTTCCTTGAAATTGCAGACCATGTGCTAAAATTTTAAGCCAATATTCAGAGGATCTAAGGCGACGATATTGCAGAAGCGTATCTATGCCGGGAAAATACTGAGCGGCATTTCACGCAGCTCCTGGTTCCGAGTTGAAATTGTGCCGAGGCTGACTTTGGCTTACATTCTTTCGGAGTCGATAGAATATGTAGAAGTTGTGCACAGAAGTCGATGTAATCGACTGCCCTTCTTCATTCATAATTACAAGTCCTGTTCCTACTAAAGAAAACAAAAATGTACCGTCCTTGTCGCTGCGTTACTGTGGACTTTGTTGCTATTCGTTAATTTTTTTTTACTTGTATTGACATATTAACTGGATCAATTATTTTTCTCATCATACCATAACTCATTGTGTTATACTAGATAAACCATAAATACCTTTATGCTGTTTAAATCTGTTCAAGTATTGTTAAGGCTTTTCCTATATTTCTTTTAACATCAAATATTAAGATTTTCTCAGAAATTTTTGAGCTTGTAAGGTTTTCGTAATATTTCTTCCTCATGGTAACAAAAACCCCGATATTATTTTGTTATCTAACGAGCTTGGTAACTAATTCTTTCCATAATTTAAGAATTTTACACATTAAAACTGTTTAATAATTTACTCTATTTTTGCATTTACTTTTCCTGTTATTAAAAATGGGAATAAAACATGTTGAAAAGTAACCAAATTTGCAAAATTTGCAAAATCTCATCGTCTACAAACATTACGTAATGAACTATGTATTGCGCCCAAAATACGTAAAAGCAGCTATCATAAATAAGCAATATCTTGTCGGTTACTTATCAGCTCTTACGTTCTGTCTGTCTTTCTCTCTCCCTCTCTTACTTTGCTATTACAAAGGCAGCGACTTAGTAAGTGTAGAGACAGTGAACGTAAAGGTTGACGTACTAGTTAGAGCGTTCGACAAAATACTAAGCGTTCTTCTGTGTTTTTCGTTCAAACACCACCAAGTTTAACTTCACCTTTCATCCTTACAGGATAAATAAAATAAAGTAGCGGTCGTGAACTGGGCTCGATGTAATCAAATTTCCCCTCCAATCACACTTACTGGTCTTGCGCCAAAAATTACAAAGAAATTACCGTCGTCATCAAGCTCATCGTCATTCGTATCGATCAGTAGTAGTAGTAGTAGTAGTAGTAATAGTGGTGGTGGTGGTGGTGGTAGTAGTGGTAGTAGCAGTAGTAGTAGTAGTAGGAGGAGGAGGAGGAGGAAGTGGAAGATGTGGAGGAGGAGGAGGAGGAATGGGAAGGGGAAGAGGTGGAGGAGGAGGACGAAGAGGAAGAGGAAGAGGAAATAGTGGTGGAGGAGGAGGAGGAGGATGAAGTGGTGGAGGAGGAGGAAGGGGAAGCGGGGGAGGGGAGGGAAGGAGGAGAGCAGTTGTAGCTTACCCACCACCACTATCAGTAATTGCAACGATAACAGCAGTACCAGCAGAAACGGGCAGTTGTTGTAGTAATAGTAGTTGTAGTAGAGGTAGGTAAATCACGAATGCTGCTGAAGTTCTTTTTGCTTTTGTTACTGATTTTTGGGGCAATCGAAAAATAAATACTATGTTAAAATTACAGAGCTATAATCACTTCATTTAGATTCGGTTAGCAGTTTTTTATATGTAGTTTTTTTCTTTTTTGCATATTCACAATGTTCTTGGTCATACAGAATTAGTAATAAACATTGATGTTACTGCCAATTTGTAAACGTCGTTATTTGTCGTTTATCTCCGGAGACATCATCTGTCCACTAATGATATATCGTTAAAGCGTTCTTAATGTATGTCCTTTGCGCCGACTGACGAAATGCTGTTTCCAATTAATTTAAATACAGGAAATTTCATAGTGCCGCCTGTGTAGTATATTCTATTAAATATATCTTCGCCGAGAGGTCATATTATATTATTTAAACTATTTATTGTTATTTGTATGACTGCAGCTGACTTCAAGGCTGAAGGTATGATATAATGAAGTAGAACAATATATATGTTTTGAAAATATCTACACTTAACAATCCAGTTTGTCTAACGATTTGACTTGTTAATACCGATATATGACCAAAAGTGCTGGGCCTATGCTAACCCTGTCAAATAAAATGTGCTCGTATTAAGGACGCCACATCTCTGACAAATCTGTTTGCTTTTCACTTTTTGGTTTTACTTTAGTTTCTAGCAAAGATAATTCTTGACTGAGCATAATGTCAACAATTTTTCAGTCGTCACAATACCATTTTTATATATCTACACTATATGATTCAGTGGTTAGAGTGTCGAGCTTACGATCGTTAGATTGTTAGCTCGAATCCCGGACCGGGCTGCGTGTGGTGTTCTTGAGCAAGACACTTTATTTCACGTTGCTCCAGTTCACTCAGCTGTAGAAATGAGTTGCGTCGTCACAGGTGCCAAGCTGTATCGGCATTTGCTTTTCCTTGGATAACACTGGTTTCATGAAAAGGGGAGGCCGGTATGCATGGGTGACCGCTGGTCTTCCATAAACACCCTTGCCCGGATTGTGCCTGGGAGGGTAAATTTCTAGGTGCAGTCCTAAGGTCAGTGTCGTGACCGAAGGGGGTCTCAGACAATATATACTTGTATACGATTTGAATGGCTTCAGCTGCTACTTTCATGAAGTCTAATAGTCTTAAGGATGCATTCACAGATATCATGTGATACTTTAACTCTTTTGTTATGGGTACGTTCATCGAATACGTACCTTTACAAGCAAAGGACATACGTTGTTATAATTATTCACTCACTGAGTACGAATACAACGGTCACTTTACGTTTACATTTACAAATATAACTCTATAATATGACTGTGCTACTCAAACACATACACGAAAAATCTTTCAGAATCTTTGAATTATAAAACCTGCAAGCAAATCCTGTAAGACATGGTAACCGGATTAAAGTTCATGGAAGACATAGAGTTAATTGAGAGTAAGAAACAAGTTCGGAATAGCCACGTGGATTTAAACTGTTGGTATTAAATATAAGATTCAATCTAATTAGGATTGTGTCTATTGTCTAATTATTTTCTGAGGTACATAATTTCGATATACAATGATTCAACAAGTTTATAAAGGGAAGTAGTGTGATGCGTATGCAATTTGTTTTGTCGTTCCTAAGTGCCCAAAAGGCAGTGAAAAAACTGCTTCCTTAACCCTCTTCATTTACTGGTACGTACATGTGTAGCTGCTAAATACATCTAAAAAAGAATGTTAAACAAATTAAAATGGTTTTCCATTATTGCAAGTAGAGTATCATACATGTCATGTAAAGTAAGCAATCAAGAGACAATGAATGCAGAAAAAATAAATAGTACTATGTTAAACAGGTGTCACAGTATGCTGCATTTTTACTGAATGGCAATAGAAATTTTATCTTTTGGGAGACTACAACGCAGTGTTGCATATGGAGGTAGTACATTCATGGCATTTTGGGGCAGCTGCCAATTACATGTGTGATATCTTCCAATGAAATATCACATTATATATATTTTCGGTTGCATCTTGGAACGCCAAGATCTTGAGTATCTCTTCTTTATTAGGTATTTAGTAGCGTTTCCTGTTCTTGGATAGCAAATGCACAGCTTTAGAAGCGTAATGTGATGTAGCCGTCACGATTCCTAGATATGTTTTGCTTTATATCAATATTACACTCCACTTGATTTCTGGGGGAAACAAACCCATGGATATATTTTTGTTGTAGTTGTAGTTGTTGTTTTGTTTGTATGCTCAGTATTTCACATCCATGACTTGTCTTTAGGTATTTATCTCTTTAGGTCCGGCTGCTTTGAAGTTGTACGTGATGTCATCCGGAACAGAGTGCTTTATTTAACACTAAATTTAACATCAAATAACACAATTACCACCACTGTGAAGTTCAAGATTAAGAAAGCTATTTATAAACCTGCCTGTGCGCGGGAAATCTTACGGGATGCCATATTGCAACGCATATAAAACGTGAGTGGCGTAATACACGTAAATATAAGAAAACCAATGTTGCCGTGGTGCAGACAGCAAATTATATAAAACAGATGAACTGCTTTGTCAAGACTGTCAATGTGATGGTATTAGCGGACGTATATACATACACAGATACACACATACGCGGACAAGCACACACACACATACACACACATGAACTCGCACGCGTGCACGCACACACGTATACACACACATACATGCTGTCATGTATGTCTGAAAGAACTGCGCCATAAATATTATGGACACTAAAGAATTTGACTGGGAGAAGTGGCCATACTCATGATTAATAATGCGTATATTTACACACAGACACACACTAACGCATAATTATATGTGTAAACGTATAAATATAAATATATGCTTGTGTATGTATATATATATATATATATATAAATGTGTGTATATATGCATCCATCCATCCATCCATCCATCCATCCATCCATCCATACATACATACATACATACATACATACATACATACATACATATATATATATATATTTGACCGACAATGTAGTAGCACTTTTCTGAAGCAAGTCTGACGAAGTACTTCTCCAATGACTAAAACCGCACATATTACGTAACTTTTCTGTTAGAAATATATTATGTAAACTGGCATTGAAAATGCAGATAATGCGGAAGCATTTGCAACTTACAATTAAAGATGCGTTAAATAATTACTTTGACGTCTTTTTAATGGGTGTGTGTATATATTTACATGCATCTATGTATACCTCTCTCTCTCTCTCTCTATATATATATATATATAAGTTCATCAACATTTAGATTCAAATGAATATTGTTAGATGCACCAGAGTTTTGTATGGTGTTATCCATATAAATCCATGGGGTGATTATAGTCAAAATATGCAACATTATGTATTAATGGAAAACCTCTATTAATGGCTAATGATTGCTCAAGATTTTAAAACTGTCGTAATACTCACAACATTTAATAAAATGATGTAACGTGAAACGATCGTACCAAATTACCGAAGTTATCCTTGTTGCTTATTTTGAATATATATATGGTTAATCCAAAAAAAGAACAAACAAGAAGAAACAATAACTCGAGGATGTAGTATAAATGCTGTATTATCAGACGCTAAGGATACACACACACATACACACATGCGCATGTATATGTATATATATCGATATCATATTTACACTAGCAATTCGAGTTTACATACATATTAAACGGCATAATATAATATAATGAAGCCCACATAAAACTACGAATGCATCCTCAACATATAATAAATCTTACTCCTTTGAATTAACACAATCATTCTCTCAGCTATTAAGTATTTTACAATAGAAAGATTCCTAATTAGATCCAATTAAAAACACTAATAATTCGTTTTAAAAACTCCACTAATTAGATTTAACAGATCAATATAAAAGTATTACGAAGGAAATGATGTCTTTAACTATATGAATAAATCTAGAACGTTCACGAAAATTTAAATTTTGGCTTGAGAGAAGAAGAGTAACTCTGGAATTGCAAAATGCAAAAGAATGAAAGGAAACTTCCAAGCATTGGGTGATATGAATATTTACCGAGACAGTGACCGATCTGTTCTCGTTTGAAAATCGTTGAGGCCTGATGACTGAATCACGATTCTACGTTCCTGAATATATGTATATGTATCCGCGCATATATATATATAAATATATACCAAGCAATTAAGGGTTTAGCAACGAATTGCCTTACCGCACACCGAATTTAAGGCAATTCGTTGCTAAACCCTTAATTGCTTAGTATTACTTAAATTTTCCTCGAATGAGGCTTTTACATGCCCATGACTACTTGTTGTAATTGATAATTATTCCAAATTAATTAATTTCACCCTTCATTGTTACTCATATATATATATATATATAATATATATATTATATATGTGTGTGTGTGTGTGTGTGTATACGTGTATGGGAGCGTGTGTGTGTGGTGTGTGTCTATGGATGGATGTATATATATATGGCCTACCTGGAATCACATATCTATGAAAAATCCAAATATAAGTACGGCCAGTCTTTCTACAAATACCTGTTGGAGAACTGGAAACGCTACTTAGATGATTGCCTCATCCTATGGTCCCACACACTCGACCAACTTATAGACTTCAAAAACCTTATCAACAGTGTAAATAACAACATTCAATTCACAATGGAATGTAGTCAGGACCAACTCCCTTTTCTTGACATTCTAATCATTAAAAAAGGCGTCAACATTGAAACTAACATCCATTACAAACCCACTGACTCTAAACAATACCTTCTATTCACCTCCAATCACCCAAAACACACAAAGACAAATATCCCCTTCAACCTAGCGAGAAGAATCTGCACAATTGTCTCAAATGACGCAACACGAAATAGAAGACTCCGGGAACTAAGGGCAATTCTTCTTGAAAGACATTACCCGGCATCACTAGTAGACAACGGAATAGAACGGGCCAAATCAATCAGCACTCAAGACCTACGAAAACCTAAACACATCCACCGTACAGTAAATAGCCTCCCCTATCTCTCAACACACAACCCAAGGAATGCAGAAGCTTACACTATTATATACAACAACATTCCACAACTAAATCAAGACCCACGCCTGAAAAAATTACTGGCAGCTCATAAAATAATAAAAATTAAGAGACAACCTAAATCCCTAAAAAACCTCCTCACCAACGCAAAATTACACAACACAAACCCACCGCCCACCATCAAAATATGTGGTCGCCCCAACTGCAGGACTTGCATCCACCTCATTGAGGGATCGACGTACCAGTTCCGCTCGGGACACACATTCATCATAAAAAATAATTTCACGTGCGCATCAACAAATGTACTCTACGTCATAAGGTGTGAAGGATGCCGCGAAGACTACATAGGGCAAACGAGCCTTACCTTCAGAGAAAGAATGACAGTTCGCCGACAACAACTGAGGGACCCCTCCACAAGACAGATACCACTAAGTGGACACTTAGACCATTGTGCACACAATAAGTCCCCCAAATTCTTAGTCTTCCCACTATACCAATGCTCGGACAACACCACAGACCAAACACGAATAAATAGGGAAAGTAATCTTATTCAAAAATACAGACCACAACTAAACATACTCTAACATACCCCCTAGGCACACATCCAGAGCAAGCACACAGGGACACGCGCACACTCGCGACATATCATGCAGGCGGACACATGCACGCATCGGTACACATAGGGCACACTAGCGGGCATTGACCACACACATACGCGGCACGCACACACATGCATTATATATATGTATGTTATGTATGTGTGTGAGTGTTGTGTGGGTTGTGTGTGTGTGTGTGCGTTGTGTGTGTGTGTGCGTGTGTGTGTGCATGTGCATTGTGTGAGTGTATGTATTTATATGTGTATATGTTTTATATATATGTATATATGTGTGTGTTGTGTGTGTATGCATTGTATATGTGTATATGTGAGTGCATTGCTTGTGTATGTGTGTGGTATGTAGATATATATGTGTGTGTACGCTATATGTATATATTTTGTGTGCGTGTGTGTGTGCATTATATATATGTATGTGTATATGTGTGAATATATATATATATATGTGTGTGTATATATATGTGCATTATGTGTATGTGCATTGTGTATATGTATATTATATGTATGTGTGTTGTATATGTATGTGTGGTGTATATGTATGTGTACATTATGTGTATATGTATGTGTATGTGTGCATTGTATATATGTATATTGTATGTGTGTATATGTGGTATATTTATGTATGTGTAAGTAAACACTATATATATGTATATATGTATATATGTATATGCATTGTCTATATATATATATTATATATTGTGTATTGTGTATGTTATATGTATATATTGTGTATGTGTATTATATATATGCTGTGTATGTGTATTGTATGTATATATGTGTTAGGTGTATTTGTGTTGTATTTATATTATGTATGTATGTGTGCGTGTGTCGTGTGTGTGTGTTGTGTGTGTGTGTGTGTTGTGTGTGTGTGTTGTGTGTGTTATATGTGTGTATATTATATATGAATATATGTTATACTTTTGTGTTGTCTGTGTGTATTATATCTGTGTGTGTTGTGTGTGTGTGTTCTGTATGTGTGTGTGTTGTGTGTGTGTGTGTGTTGTGTGTTTGTATATTATGTGTGTTTGTTTGTTGTGTGTGGGGGGTGAGATATGCGTGTGTGTGTTGTGTGTGTGTGTATGATGTGTGTGTGTGTGTTTGTATAAATGTATATGTAGTGCGTGTGTATGGCCCGCACACACGCGTAGACGCGCACGGGCGGGCACGCATATATACACACACCATCCTACCCCAAAAAATTCTACCCCAAAAAAACACACATCTATTTTCGGCACCCTGGAACCTTTCAAAAACAGCCCCCCCCACACACGCAGACGCTTTTATACGTGTGTATGCACGCACAGAGGGGCACGCACAATCACACCAGGTTCACCACCATACAGGCACATATATACACACGCAGCACCATGTCAAATGCCATCCACACTCATGCATGCGTACACACGCACGCACACGCACACATGCGCACGCACACACACGCACACGCAACACCATGACAACCACACACACTTGACAGACAGACGCCATCTGACCAAATACTACAGACACACAGACACATCTATTCACACCACATGTATGTGTATGCACGCACAGATACACGCAGAGAGACACACATATTCACCTCATCCTAACCTCAAAATCATTGATGCTTGAAGGAAAGCCAAAAAAAAAAAACGGGTACATCTTTTTCAATTCTACATTTCTGCTAAAACGGACAGGACAGTAAACAACCTTGCCTCGAATTCATAATATTCTGTACTGGCCCTGAGATGTATAATATATTTGTTTTAATCTTTTCTGCCCATTTTTTCAAATATTCTCATCATACTGTTGTACTTTCTTATGTCCTTAACATGCCCCTGTTACCAAAAACTGTATACATACATGTAATGTGGCAATTTGCAACAACCAATAATTAACGCAACCAAACTTCCAATAATATATTTGTTTTATTCTTTACTGCCCATTTTTTCAAATTTTCTAATCACACTGTTGTACTTCTTTATGTCCTTAACATGCCCCTTTTACCAAAGACTGTATATATACATGTAATGTGGCAATTATATAAAAAAAATTAGAATTCATAATATTCTATGCTACTTTTGACAATCTTTCTCCAAAGAGTGAAACCGGTTAAGTAAATAAACATCTTTTAAATTGCATTTTCAAACTTCTTTCGTATATATATATATATATATATATATATATACATAGTGCGTGTGAATGCGGTTATGTATATATATATATATATATATATACAAATATGAGAGAGAATCCACTATGTCGAGGCCCTTACGCCAAAGAGAGATCCGTATGTGTCTCAACGTGAAAATGATAAGCCGAACTACTCGTACTTTTGACCACGTGTTAATATCCGGCGTGCAGTTCGACAAATTATATTTTATGACGAACTTCACTGATGATCTGCAGATCAATTGTCTAAGTAAAATTGCATAAGTTATTAACAGTGAAACAATTGTATGGGGTTAATCTATATTTTTGTTATTTTTCGTTTGTCCTGCTCGCTTACTTTCATAGTGTGATATTTTTTTCTTGAGAACAATTCTTCGTGGTTGAGACTCATGCGGATCTCTCTATAGCGTAAGGGCGTCCACATAGTGGATTCTCTCTCATATTGTGTATTAATAATATTTACTGAATCTCAGATTCTATGCGCTAAACCACTGGTGTTAATTGATGTTATTAAATTAATATCCATTTTTCACCCTCATTTTGATTTTAATTCTAAATTAATATTTTCTCAAACCAGCGTAACTACTGCAGTGAATTATTATGAAGTATTTATTTCTGGATTTGGCGCGGTAGAACGAGGGCATTTGAATATTACTGTGAATATAATAGGCCGAACTACTCCTATTTTTATATCGTGTTAATATCTGGCGTGCAGTTCGACAAATTATATTTTAAGAAGAACCTCACTGATGATCTGCAGATTAATTGTCTAAGTAAAATTGCATAATTTATTAACAGTGAAACAATTGTATGGTGTTAATCTATATTTTTGTTATTTTTCATTTGTCCTACTCGCTTACGTTCATACTGTGATAATTTTTTCTAGAGAACAATTCTTAGTGGTTGAGACTCATGCGGATCTCTCTATAGCGTAAGGGCGTCAACATAGTGGATTCTCTCTCATATTTGTGTATTAATAATATTTACTGAATCTCAGATTTCTATGCGCTAAACCACTGGTGTTAAATTGATGTTATTAAATTAATATCCAATTTTTCACCCTCATTTTGATTTTAATTCTAAATTAATATTTTCTCAAACCAGCGTAAACTACTGCAGTGAATTATTTATGAAGTATTTATTTCTGGATTTGGCGCGGTAGAACGAGGGCATTTGAATATTACTGTGAATATAATAGGCCGAACTACTCCTATTTTTTATATCGTGTTAATATCTGGCGTGCAGTTCGACAAATTATATTTTAAGACGAACCTCACTGATGATCTGCAGATTAATTGTCTAAGTAAAATTGCATAATTTATTAACAGTGAAACAATTGTATGGTGTTAATCTATATTTTTGTTATTTTTCATTTGTCCTACTCGCTTACGTTCATACTGTGATAATTTTTTCTAGAGAACAATTCTTAGTGGTTGAGACTCATGCGGATCTCTCTATAGCGTAAGGGCGTCAACATAGTGGAATCTCCCTCATATTTGTGTATTAATAATATTTACTGAATCTCAGTTTTTATGCGCTAAACCACTGGTGTTAAATTGATGTTATTAAATTAATATCCAATATTTTCACCCTCATTTTGATTTTTTATATATATATATATATATATATATATATTATATATATATTATATATATTATATATATATGGAGATAGATAGATTAGATAGATAGATGATAGATAATAGATAGATAGATAGATATATAAATATAGATAGATAGATAGATAGAGAATAGATAGATAGATAGATAGATAGATAGATAGATAGATAGATAGATAGATAGATGATAGATAGATAGACAGACAGATAGATGGATTGATAGGCGTTATAATTCTAACGGCTATTTCTGGCGGTGTCCAGGGCCATAATGCTAGAAATAGTTTGCAGCGATATGTAGAAAAACGCGACCAATCATAACAATAGCGCGTAAACTGATTCATTCGTTCGTTCAAGAATAATTGATCTTAAATTTGTCTCACTTAACGAAATCTTTCAATACTACTATTAATAAAAGTGCAGGCATCTTTAATTATATATATATATATATATATATATATATATATATGATATATAAAGTATGATATATATCATATATATATATATAATTATATATATAGATATATATATATATACATGTGCGTATCATTTAGGTTGACGAGGGAAGGATGACCTCCCCTTGCAAATACCGATAGGGCACAGAAAGTGCGCCAATAGCCAGCAGGCGAAGATGTTCTGCTGGGGCTACAAGCTACAATAACATCCACCCATAGTGATTAGCCATATTTAGATGGCAAACATACTTCACGTTGTTGTGCAGTTAATGTCCATACCTCGTTCAGAGATTTATTATTGCTTGTATACACTTTTTAAAGATCAGTGACGAAACGTCACTGGAAAAAGGATAGATGTATTTGCATTGGGACCCTTCCATCGAAAACCGTCGATTGCCGTGCGCTGATGACGGGTCAATACCCAGAAACTGTAGTCCGTGCGTATCACTTAGGTTGACGAGGGAAGAAACTTCCCTTTGCAAATACCGATAGGGCACATAAAGTTTGTCAATAGCCAGCTGGCGAAGATGTTCTCCTGGTGCTACAAGCTACAGCAACATCCACCCTTAGAGATTAGCAATATTTAGATGGGAAATATACTTCCGATTGTCGTGCAGTTACTGTCTATACCTCGTTCAGAGATTTATATTGTATATATATATATACATATTTATTCATATATATATATATATATATATATATATATATTATATAATATATATATATATATATATAGATATATATATATATAATATTATATATATATATATATATAAACAAATCAAATTGCGATAAAATAAAAATAATATAATCGCTGGTATTACTAACACAAGCCATATATTTTTCATATATCAGTACATTAAGGCGAATATGTGCTAGGAATACAGAAGCTTGATAAATTAAGTGAAATGATGATTAAAAACATTTACTAAACGCGTAATTCTCAGACTGCAGTTTCTTTCTTTTCAGCAATAAAGATAATTAATTTGCTCAGGGAGAATTCTTCAGTGAGACCCTGTCTTTCTGGGATCCTAACTCACTAGAAGCATGTGCTTCTAATGATTTACTCTCCCTAACTAATCATATCACTGCGCAGACTCCGAACGTCCCGACAAAACTAGGGAATTCTGGTATATCGCATGGCGCTCGTAATTTATCGAGAAATATGTAAACAAATCAAATTGCGATAAAATAAAAATAATTATAATCGCTGTATTACTAACACAAGACCATATATTTTTCATATATCAGTACATTAAGGCGAATATGTGCTAGGAATACAGAAGCTTGATAAATAAGTGAAATGAAGATAAAAAACATTTACTAAACCGGTAATTCTCAGACTGCAGTTTTTTTTCTTTTCAGCAATAAAGATAATTTATTTGCTCAGGGAGAATCTTCAGTGAGACCCTGTCTTTCTGGGATCCTAACTCACTAGAAGCATGTGCTCTAATGATTTACTCTCCCTAACTAATCATATCACTGCGCAGACTCCGAACGTCCCGACAAAACTAGGGAATTCTGGTATATCGCCTGGCGCTCGTAATTTATCGAGAAATATGTAAACAAATCAATTGCGATAAAATAAAAATAATTATAATCGCTGGTATTACTAACACAAGCCATATGTTTTTCATATATCAGTACATTAAGGCGAAATATGTGCTAGGAATACAGAAGCTAGATAATATATAATATATATATATATATATATAAGATATATATTATATATATATATATATACATATATAATATATATATATATACATGCTATACATATACATACAACATACATGCATACCACACACACACACACATATATATATATATATATATTGATAAAACGGTAAGATAACAAAAAAGAAAGAGACCTCAATATTATGTAAATAGAGGGAATTTATCTATACAATATGTTACATTACTCGGTAGTCAAGATAAAACTCTGAGTTTCAGATGCCGAAGTGGAAATCCACAACACCATCTCATCGGTTATCTGGCTATTTGAATACGTTATGAAAAATATACCCGTTAAAAATGAAGGGAAATTACTCTGTTATAACTCTGCTTTGCCTGCGTACTTATACATCGCTCGTATTTTTCGTCATAAAAATTATATAAAAATACATAAAAATATATAAAAATATATAAAAATATATAAAATCTTCTTGGGACATAACACAGAAAGCATTTCTATCCGTTTTCTTTAGGGGACCAAAAACGTAACAGAAAATTTAGTCACATGTGGCATGATCCGAAAAGCTCTGTCCTTGTATTTAGACATGTGGTAGGGTCTAAGCTGCTTTTCCAGATAAGCCATCTCTCCATTCAAAATTTATTTAAAAATATTAGTAAGAGGATTTCTAGCCTCTCATCTAATGAGGACATCTTCAATAGCGTGCCCCAGTTTATAATAAAGCTTTAAAAGATAGTGGTTTTAGCGAAAAAATAAAATATACACTATCACCAGCCCAACAATAAGGAAAAGGAATAATAGAAATAGGAAGGTCATCTGTTTACGCCCCCTTACTCACCCGAGGTGGCCTTCAATATAGGTAAATATTTCCTAGCACTGATAGATAGACATTTTCCAGTTAACCATGCTTATAGAAACTCTTCAATAGACACAATTTAAAAATTAGTTTTAGTTCAACTACCAATTTTAAAAACATAATCATCATAACATCAAAAAACACAAGAAGAAAACAGCTGTTCATGCAGGAATAAAGAATTGTGCCCGCTAAATGGAGCTTGCATGTCCAAGACCATCATATATGAAGCTACCGTAACTCTATAACCACTAAAGACACCGTTTCGACGAAGAAATACGTGGGCCTGACAGAGGGTATTAAGGCCAGGTTCAATAACCACACTTTGAGCTTTAGGCACTGGAACAAAACGACACAATTATCCAATCATATTTGGTCTTTAAAGAGATAAAGGTGGTCGATTATAACATACAATGGAGATTTTGGCCAGATGTAAGCCATATACTAACGGCAGCGGAAGGTGCGGTTTATGCGACATGGAGAGATGGCTTATCTAGAAAACAAGCTTAGACCCTACCACATGTCTAAATACAAGGACAGAGCTTTTCGGATCATGCCCACATGTGACTAAATTTTCTGTTACGTTTTTGGTCCCCTAAAGAAACGGATAGAACATGCTTTCTGTGTTATGTCCCAAGAAGATTTTATATATTTTTATATATTTTTATATATTTTTATGTGTTTTTATATAATATATTTTATGACGAAAAATGCGAGCGATGTATAGTACGCAGGCAAAGCAGAGTTATAACAGAGTAATTTCCCTTCATTTTTAACGGTATATTTTTTCATAACGTTTTCAAATAGCAGATAACCGATGAGATGGTGTTGTGGATTTCCACTCCTTCGGCATCTGAAACTCAGAGTTTTATCTTGACTACCGAGTAATGTAACATATTGTATATATATATATATATATATATATATATATAATATATATATATATATATATATATATTATATATATATTTGTGACATAAAGTTTTATCTACTCAGCTACTTATATAAAGTATAATTTGGCAAACAAAAATGTTGAATGTCATTTTTGTATAGTATTTGTCCTTTTCAAAATATTTTATCATATATTTTCGTTTGTCTCCAAATATACACTCGAGCTGAAAATCTATATGACTACAGTGGGCGAAATAAATTCGAAATGTAAGGAAAAGTATCGTAACCTTGCGTGTGTAGATAATGTTGTGTTATACATACAATATAAATGACTTATCAGATATTGGCCTTGCAAGATGTTTGTTCTGCTCTTTATTTTTAATAAACCCACTGGCAGTTTCCAAAACTAGTCCCTCAACATACACTCAATCTTATGGTTAGCCACTAACTTCCTAAACTGAGAAGGTTAAAGAATGCTGAAATCCCGATCACTCTTACTCGTAGCGAGGTAAGCAGACACTTATTTCCCCCTAGATATAAAAAGATGTGCTTATATATTATATCAAATGTCCATATGACAAATTCTCTCGTTGAGAGTAACGCAACATTGTGTTCTATCTCTATTTCGACACTTACGCACATAATTAAATAAATATATATATATATACATATATATATATATATATATATATATATATATATATATAATATATATATATATATATATATATATATATATATAATATATATATATATGCAGCGGTAATCACACTAGGAGAGAAACGTTCATAGACGTGAAATCTGACCACACAGCACACATACTGCACATACAGGGGAACATGCGCAAATAACAAACTGCTTCAGCACACAAGTATAAGAACAACATACCCAGAGCAAAAACAGAATAAAACAAATTGACCGCACAGCAAATTGACAATAAAACTGATCAAATGAAGATAAACATCTAGAATATGTCACCCAAACGTAACTTCACTAGCGTCAACGATTCATCGTTTCACTCACATGAATTTACGAGAATCTCCTCAAAAACAACGATGTTATTTTACAAAAGGCTCGCAAACACCTTTTTCTATGTGATCAGCTTTAAAAAATTGTTAAGGTACTAGGATGTTTTCCTAATTTTCTTATCATGAAACCAATGGTAGCCTTAATTCATAAATAAAGAAATTATATCCACCAATGCAGTGTTAGGCTCTCATATTCATCGTTCGATGAATATTTAGTTGTCTGAAGTCAGATCTGTCCAACATGGGCGGCTGTTAACGGACACGATGTCTCTGACCTCATAACTCTGACACGCACTCGTTTAAAATTCCAGCCACGGTAAGTTCAGGAGTTAGATTTTGAGGAATTATATGTGTGTTTGTGTATACTCTGTTACTTGTTTAAATCATTTGACTGCGGACATGCGGGAGCACCACATCAAAGTGTTTTGTACTATATATATATATATATATATATATATATATATATTCTTGTAGATATGTATGTTGTCACTTTCTTGGTTGCATTGTCGAATCGTTTTATGACTGAGTGTATATTTGGGGTAGGTATATAATATAATGCAAAACACTGCATGCTTATATGAGAATTATTTGTAAATATATGTGGTGTAAATGTATCAAAAATATAAAAAAAGTTTACGGCAAACGAATGTAAATAAACATTCTAACGAATTCTAAGAAATTGGAAAATAATTTTAGTAAAAATACTAATCATATATATTCGTAGAACGTGATTTGAAATTCACATTTCATAACATCTGTGTTATTATAACGATACGCATAAATAAATATACGTGCGTGTTTGTGTATGCGTGTTTAAGTTTATTTGTATCTGTGTGTATGTATCGGTGCGCGCGCATGTATGTTTCATTGTTCAGTTTTATTTCAAAAAGTTTTGTCAATAGAGAGTCAGTTTGTAAATTAGATCGCAGTGTTCCTCATTGGAATTTCAACATGAGCAACTATGTGTTCCTGCTTGTATGTATGTATGTATGTAGGTATATGTGTATACGTGCATATTTGTATGCTTTGTTTTATGTATGTGTTCTAAGGCATGTAGTTGTATATCTAGACATGCAGATATATACTTAAATAGTGTTAGGATAATTCGATCCCGTTTATTTCTTCCTTGGTTATTTTGTCCCTAATCAATTCGTTGTTGATTATTTCATCCCCACGTCATTTCGGCACTAACCAATTCGTCCCAAAATACTATTAAGTGAGATTTTCGGAGGAAAGTTTAGAACAATCACTTTAGAATTAAAATTGTCGTTGTATAGTTTTAGATAATTTTTTTCTTTCTTTAACCCCTACCTCAGGCTTTTCCCCTTCTCTCCCTCTCTCTCTTCTCTTTCTCTCTCCCTCTCTCTCAAATATCTGTGTTGAAAAGTTTACAAACAGATTTTCAAGCAAATCAAATTTAATTTATTCAAGACGCATACACATGAACATGACTACCTGGAAGTTCATAACGTCAGCGAAAAAAAAAATGTAAGGGATCGATCACGAAAATTATATATACAAAACATTTAAGTGAAGATGTATTGAAGAGATACTGGAGGTGCGAAAATTATGTGTGCAAAGTGAGACTTAATAGAGATGAAAATTATAAAGAGCTCGAGGAGATTGGTATCCACAATCACGCTTCAACTGCTGCAGATGTAAATGCAAGGATAAAAGTTTTAAATATTAAAGTAAAGTCTATTTCATCTTGTGATACCCCTCACTCACTTATCATTACTAAATTTCAGAATTGTCGTAAATACCATCGTTTGCAGTGCTTAATAGGAAAATTTGATGTTATAGGCTAGTTGATTCCAGCAATCCTGCCAACGCACTTACAAATGTCGGGTTTTCCATTTGAAGTGAATACTCCTACCTTGAAAATGAGGAATATCTTGACAGTGGTTTGAAAGATTCAAAGCGAATTCTAATGTTTGCAAGTGACGAAGCACTCCAATAGTTACAACACAAGAACTGGCTGCGAATAGAGTGTTGCTCTAGTATATATTATCAGTTATATATATACTTCAGATTGATAATTTTAATACCCCAGGATGTTTCACCTTGCTCTGTGAAAAAAGTCACGACACATTTAGTAGATGTTTTGCCAAAATAAATGAATTACTGCAGAAAGAGTGACCTGAGAATATAATTATGGATTTCGAAAAAGCAGCGCGTAACGGATATCTGGATTCATTTCCTGGATCGGATTTATCCGATTTGGTATGCTGCATGTTTTATTTAGCATAAAATGTGTACAAACATGCTGTGCAAAAATTACTAAAATGCAGATATCACGATTACAGTATTAGCCTAAAAATTTGGTGGTGTGTTGCCCTTGCCTTCTTGTCAGTTGATGATGTTGTAGATGGATATGAACAACTTGTAGATAATGACGATATTCCACCGTCAATTTAATCCTCTTTTGAAAAAAGTTTATATAGAACCACCTAGAAGAAGGGGACGGAGGAGGCGATTCCTTTAACCTTCATTTCTAGTTTAGAACCCTGCCATAAGGCGCTGAAAAGTAAAATGAATATTAGTCTTCCAAATAACTGGGAACTCATTGATGTGATTACATGTGAGGAAACGTTTGTCAGTACCAAATTGCAGAAGTTTATGTAAGGAGAAAAACCAAGCCAAAAGAAAAAATACAGATATGAAGCTGCGTATGAAAAATCTTGGAAAAATATGATCCAAGCCCAAAAATTATTTTTCTAAAGGCAATTACACACAATGTAACATTGTCTACCTTAAGAAAGGTAGACATGTAATCCAGCGAACCTTAATACAAATGTTTGTAATTCAGATATTCAATCTTACATTTTTCCTATGATCTCGACGAAGTGGTTGACGACAAATTGATTCGGAACAAATTAAACGGGCACCATGTAACTGAAAAATCCATGGAAAGTTTTACATATTTTTCCCGTGATGGATTTGTATTGTGTAGTATTCGAATTAGCTTTCGCTGTTCCGGTCATGAGAACCGTAATTTCTCAAGATGGTATTTATGTATATATATATATATATATATATATATATATTATATATATATATATATGTGTGTGTGTGTGTGTCAGTGTGTGAACACGGGTGCGTGTATGTATATGTGTGTTAGTGCATGTGTCTATGTGTGTGCGTGATTGTGTGTGACTCTGTGTGTGCGTGTTTGTATAGGGTTGTTTTAAAGCGAGATTGTTCTGATTTGCATGAGAAGAAACTTTCTTTGGAAATGCAAAAGTCACAAAACCACTTGAGCTTCAATATATCTTTCGGAAATCAATCATTTCTATGACGGATATTTTGATTTCTTGACCTCCATTTCTAAATCATACACGGCCTGCACGCAGGATATTGTCTATGAATAACATATGGGGACATTCAGACCTTTAATTTAGTTAAAATATTTATAATATTGAATGAGCAGATTATGTTGTAAAGCATAGTGAATGAAACTAATCATTTGTAAGGAAGTTGGCCTCAATTATTTCTCGTAACTTCAAAGACCAAATACTGGCACTCTGGTAAACGTCCCTGATTATTTGGTATAGTGTGTTTGATTAAATATTACCTACTGAACGTGAATACCTCTCCACAAATTCTCACCATCTAGGATAGTTTGTTTCCATGAAGGAAGTACGGTATAATATAATTCGTTTGAGATTTGGTTGATAATTCTTATAGGGCAACCCGAAATATTTATATCCTTGAATGAGTTGGTATTCGTGTAATATTCTCAATAGTATTTACTGTAGACAGGTGTTCACCGAGAGAATCACTGAATCACCGAAACAATACTTATTCTTGATGCAATTGTATCTGCAGGGAACGGTATCATAATGTGATCTTAATTTCTTGTTCTTCAGAGTTGTTTTTAGGCAAACATCGAACATCTCACTCTTCAATCACTCCTTGTTAACAATTATTTCCACGTGTTCGGTTATAAAATTTGATTTCAATTACACGGAAAAGAAACATGTGAAGTGACATTATCAAATAAATTTTATTTAGAATACGTTTGACTACAGTAAAAGTAAGAAAGCTACACGCCATTACCTTATGCGTTGCTAGATAGCAACGTCTATTTAATTAGGTGCACTACAAAGTTTAATTGTTCTTTGATCCTTAACAATCACTCTTATACACCTTAATGGTCATAAAGAATAGATTTAATTTCATTTCTACAACCTGCTTTTCTGAAAACTTTGATATATGTCATCAGTATTTGACGTGGGAAACAACTCAATTGCAGAGATTTTTAATGCTACGTTTTAAAACTTCCATGTAAATTTACCTCGAATGTGAAGCACGGAAATCATACCTGAAATTACCGAATCCGGTTAGCAATTAATGTCGTATAAGAACAGAACATTTAGTGTTTATATACGAATCTAGTTATATTATGAAGTAATAAACGTTCAAAGATAATCCGGGAATTATTCCTATTTATTCTTTTAAATTTATGATTCAATGCAAACATATTTATCACGTTAAAGATAATTAAGTTATCTTAAGGATTAATGCTGAAGTAGTGTAACTAATTATCTGGAATACTGGATATTGGAAAATGCATGCCAAGGGCATTTATTTCAAAGTATATATTGTACGATAAATAAAAAAGGATTACGTTTCATTGATATTTTCCTTTTGATCTACTCATTTCACCTGACGTGCGCACGCACGTCCATTCATACATGCATACATAAATGCATGCATACATAAATGCATGCATACATACAAGCATAGATACACACACACACGCGCATATATATATATATATATATACATATACATACATGGATACATATATATAAATTGTGCATAAGTGTGTAACGATGTATTACACATCATAGGATTTGTATTCGCTGAATCCGGGGGTGTTTACACTTAAGGGATTTGGCGATGAGTTACATACCTTTTACCTTTCTCCTCAAACAAGTGATTTTTTACGTAGAACAAGTACATTTTCTAGACCTATTCATATATATATAGGCATGTATATATATAATTGTGTATATATATATATGTATATATAGACGTATATATATATATATCTATATATATATATATATATATATAATATATATATATATACATATACATACATGGATACATATATATAAATTGTGCATAAGTGTGTAACGATGTATTACACATCATAGGATTTGTATTCGCTGAATCCGGGGGTGTTTACACTTAAGGGATTTGGCGATGAGTTACATACCTTTTACCTTTCTCCTCAAACAAGTGATTTTTTACGTAGAACAAGTACATTTTCTAGACCTATTCATATATATATAGGCATGTATATATATAATTGTGTATATATATATATGTATATATAGACGTATATATATATATATATATATCTATATCTATATATATATATATATATATATATATATATATATGCTGCATAAAAACTAAATACATTTTTTTTTTAATAACCTTAAAGTATTTAATTTCAAAATTCTTGATAGTTGATAATCATGCGTTTGTGGTTGATATTATATTGTATTTCTGCTGCGAACTCTTTGCAACAGTTAATATAACTTACAAACGATATACTTCTATTAGATCCATCTTTAAACATTTCTAAGGAATTTTATAACAATGGAACGATGCCTGGATTAATGCAAGGAACATCACGCAGTTTCACTGCTACAAACTAATTAAGCCAGATTGTCTTTCACTTGAGATATGAATTTTTTTTTAAAATCATTTATTGTAGCTGATGAGTTTATTGCAAATATGGATTGAACGGAGCTTATTGCAGTAATAGGTGTTATTTTTCCCCAGCTTTAGAAGCCATTAAAGCAGCACTGGAGAGATTGTTAATGTACACATTATTCATATATATTTATACCTTTCGAAACTTTATATATTCCTGCAATAGAAAATAAGCTGACACTTATTTGGAGTCTTCCTTTATGTTAACTATGGTGTAATATATGTTTTAGTATTCTTATAGCATTATCACCCATTATATACATACTGTTGTGTAGGGAAAATATATACCCCTCCCGTGAAAAAAAAAATGGTAATTGATAGCCATTATAAATAGACCAGTAGCCAATGCGAGTAGACCGAGTACGAGAAGACAGCTGTGTCTGTGCTGATATAGTAGTTATTCTGTAATACTGAGTGGGCATTATAACAATCGAAAGCTTTGAGGGTAATAACATTGTACGACTGGGACTCCTGCAGTGCCAGATAATACAATTCTGTTGACGACTTCGGAATGAAACAATATCTGCCAGAGCAACAATCGTTGTCAAAAGACAGATACAATAGTGACAAAAGAATGTCGTACAAGAGTGGCGACGGGGAAACACAAATTTAAGCGGAGTGAAAGGAAAACAAAATTCACACAGAGAGTTTAAACTAATTCAACGTGGAGAATAAAATATCTCGACATAAACGAAAAAAGATCTCGTGCAAATTTAAGAAAATCGTAAAATATGGAAGACTTGTTAGCTGAGATACTTGGGTTGCTAAAACAGCAAAAAGAACAACAGAACGAACAACGAGAAAAACAACAAGGATTGCCGCAGCAAATTTTACAACTGATGCAGTTGAATAACCAAACTGGAGAACACATTTTCACCTGGCCATGTAGCAAATTCCAGAAACGAATTCAAATATAACCCCGAAGAAATAGTAACCATCCAGGCTTACTTTCGAAGATTTCAATAGATATTTCAATCCTGAATTAGTACAAGGAAAAACAGCGCAATTTTAGCTTTAAGTTTAGTGTTGGAGATATAAGGGATCTCTTCGTGGAAACTATAGATCTGGCGAGCCTGGTTATAATATGGGGCGTAATTGATAAAGGCGTCATTAGTTGATAAGTTGATTTTGATAGATATACCAGTCAATATGTTACTAAGGGAACATACAGGGTGATTGTATAGGATGTTGATATATTCTAACGACTGACTGGATTTATGTAAAGGGTAATATAGATTCACATCTAAGTCGTGGGTGATTCTACGTAATTAGCAAATGTGACGTTAGTTTGAAAAGACACATTCAGGTTAAAATTTCTTTTTAATCTAAAAAGGGATTTACTGGCTCGTTTGACAGCAGATCGAAATAAAGTACTGCCTATAAGTAGTGCATCATCCCTGTACTGGAATTTGAAGAGGTTGCGGAAATCTTGATTAGTTTGGGTCAGAAGGAATAGGCCGACCACTTCAGTAACCTGGCGGGAGTCGGATGAGCGAATGAGTTTTATTAAACAAATCCTTACACAGGTTGCAGCCCCAATAATTATCCTTGAAGTAAATTAGCGATTTCATAGCAGCTAGAATGATGTCGATGTCTGATCGGGAGTAATGTACATACATTCTCGCGAAGATTAGGGCCATATTTAACATGATAGGTGATATGGGAACACAATAATTAGGAATAAAAAAGATAAGGAAATGCGTAGTTTATTAGGATGGGAGTGGAACCAAGTGAAAACGTCACCAGTACAATTTAGAAGTGTAGCTAAATCTTTACTCCAACTAATAGGCTAATTCAACTCATGTCTGATTTAGTAGGGCAGATCAGTCTAATAAAAGATTTAGTTTAGATGTCGGGTATATAGTCTTTCAGGATGAAGTGAGCCGGGTTAGGTACGTTTGGTTTACTTCTCTCTCCTGGTCTAAGATCCTAGATATGCTTACAATGGCGGTTCTTAATGACATTCAGAGCACTGCTTTGGGATATATGATAATCCCCCTCCTCACAGATTGTCGGACCTTGTGCCTATCACTCGAAATAATTATTATTGTTACTAAAAATCCTACATTGGTAGCAGTAATATTTGTAATAACATAAGTCGGCGAGCTGGCAGAAACGTTAGCACACCGGGCGAAATGCTTAGCGATATTTCCTCTACTGTTACTTTCTGAGTTCAAGTTCCGCCGAGGTCGACTCTGCCTTTCATCCTTTTGGGGTTGATAAATTAAGTACCATTTACGCACTTGGTCGATATAATCGACTTAATCCCTTTGTCTGTCCTTGTTTGTCCCCTCTGTGTTTAGCCCCTTGTGGGTAATGAAGAAATAGGTATTTCGTCTGTCTTTAAGTTCTGAGTTCGATATTCCACCGAGGTCGAGTTTGCCTTTCATCCTTTTGGGATCGATTAAATAAGTATCAGTTACGCACTGGGGTCCATATAATCGACTTAATCCGTTTGTCCTCTCTGTGTTTAGCCCCTTGTTGGTAGTTCTGAGTTCGATATTCCACCGAGGTCGACTTTGCTTTTCATCATTTTAGGGTCGATAAATTATGTAACAGTTGCGTACATAATCCACTGGCTCCCACCCCTAAAATGTTGGGTTTTGTGCCTAGAATAGAAAAGAATATTTGTATTAAGTTAATTGTAGTGTAGTAGGCTTTGTTTTATTTTTATTATTAATATTTCATAACAATAATTATCATCACACCTACAAAATAACGGTTTCTGCATTATTTCATTTCTGTTATTTTTTTTCCTTCCTATGTTTTCATATTTATTCTTATCTGCTAGTTCAGTACAAAACATCTTACGCTTAGCTGTTTTATATTCTTAACACTGTTTTGAAATGTTTTCACGCAGTTATTTTCTATTAGAATATGAATCATTCATTATGAATACAAGTTGACATAACTCCCAACTAACAATAGGATATTCAACATTTAATAAATCATACATTTTCAGTCACCTATAAATTGTGAGTGTAAATTCAACCATTAACTGTACTTAGAAATGTCATTTCAAAAAGTAACAATTAATTATGTTCGCCAAAATCACTTTGCAATACATTTAACACATTGCGTCGTCGTCATCATCATCATCATCATCATCATCATCATCATCATCATCATCATTCTCATCGTCGTTAGTGTTTTCTTTGTAATATTTCGTTCAGCTGGACTTCCATCTTCGTCAACTTAAATCTCGTCGACAATATCACCATAAGCATAGTAAACGCCATTACCTATTTCTTTACTACCCAGAAGGGGCTAAACACAGAGGGGACAAACAAGGACAGACAAACGGATTAAGCCGCTTATATCGACCCCAGTGCGTAACTGGTACTTATTTAATCGACCCCAAAAGGATGAAAGGCAAAGTCGACCTCGGCGGAATTTGAACTCAGAACGTAACGGCAGACGAAATACGGCTACGCATTTCGCCCGGCATGCTAACGGTTCTGCTAGTTCGCCATCACCATCACGCCATTATTTTCATCATCATAAGGCTGTGATCAGGTAGAATCGTTAGCGCTCTATGTAAACTGCTTAGCGTATTTCGCCCGTTATTATGTTCTGAGTTCAAATGCCGGTGATGTTGAGTTTGTCTTTAATCCTTTGGGAATCAAGAAAATATTTATCAGTTTAATACTGGGGTCGATGTAATCGATCCATCTACTCCGCCCGAACAAGCTGGATTTGTACCAACATTTCAAATTGTTATAATCGTCACCATAGTTATCTTCGAAATCATGAGAATCATCATTACTTTCCTCCCACTATTCACGCACCTCAACATCTACGCCATCATACTCATATTACCATTATCATCAACATCCTCACCTTCAACATTATTTTCATCCTCACCGTCACCATACTGTCCAGCATTACCCCTAAAATCATCATAGCCTCCGCCGCCAACAACGTTTCAATTATCACCGTCACCATTAATTTAGTCTTCCTCATCAACGCTGTCGTCATCATACTCATCATCACACTATCACTATCATCATCGTCATCACGACCACCAACACGCCGCCATCATCATCATCATCTCACTATATCCCTCACCATCATCATTATAATCCTCATTGCTGGCATTATTTTGAATGAGGCCGATTTTTCTATTAGTGCAGTTGTCCAAAGAAGACAGGCATAGTGGCTGTCTGCTCTAGCAATTAGACAATGACATTTAAATCTTGCGCAATAAATAGTCTTTTCTACTCTAGGCACAAGGGCCGAAAGTTTGGGATAGGGAGCCAGTCGATTAGATCCCAATATGCAAATGGTACTTAATTTATCGACCACGAAAGGGTGAAGGGCAAAGTTGACCCCGACGGCATTTGAACTCCGAACGTGAAGACAGACAATTTATCGCCGCCTTTATACGCAATACATATTCTTCACTTACAGTAACTCCGCTCCCAGAATTGGTTAAAACAGATTGGTGGTATTATCAACAAAGAATAAAAAAAGAGCGAGGCATTCTCTATAATAAAGAAGTATCCAAAATTGGCAGACTATAAACAGCTTTTTGTCCTGTGCATGTCCGCAGTCAAACTACTATAAGCTACCTTACACTATCTACAATTGATGAAGCACTTTGAACATATATTCAAAGTTCCAAGTTCAATTGCTATTTACCTTGAAGTATAAGCTACTAACGTGTGTTGTTTATCATCCTAGTACTCATAAACTCGTTTCGGATCATTTTAAAGTCACGACTAATAACCATCGCGTTTGTTTGGAACTAAAATAGCACACCGAATGTAGTGACGGAAAACGTTCTCATAAATGCATACGGTTCTGAATTCCTTACTAAAGCAATTTGCTGGAGCATTCCTTCACTATTTGATAAAAAAAACAACTTTTTTCCAAATTCATGCAATAAATGTCTGACATATTCGTTTTAATTCCGACGAATCTCTAACATTAATCACTGGTGATAATTATGATAGGCATGCCACCGACATTATCTTGACGATAATCTTACATTATTTTACAACTAAATATGAACAATAATCCTTAAACATTTTCATTCCTCTGTCCCCTGAAAAATTTATGAACTACTAAATAAAATTCTATTTGGAACTATTATTCGAATTCTGTATATGTGATGCTGTGTGGGTGATACAATGTAAAATTGTAAAAGAAAAGTAAAACTGACTCTGATTGAAGCAAGTGGTTTCCACCATCAAAATGTTGAACAGTGACGACAAAATTCTCCACGATGACTGTCTGCCACAAACTGTATAACCTCTACTGAACATCAACGTTAAAATATTAATCGTAATTAAAAACAATAACATGTTGTCCTATTGTTGAAGAGTATCATCTAAATCCATTCGTTTCAATTCAATGAGTAACGACATGTTTCTCGAAATATTTTGATCATACCACTGTACACTTGTTTCTAATATGACGAGGCCTTCCAGTATATTGCTGGATCAAAATATATATCGATATAATTATACATATATGTATGCATTTTGAAACATATTTTGACATTTTCTTTTATATCATTTATGTGTGCATGCGTGTGCGCACGTGTGTACATATATACGTACGCACACATATAAACATAGATATTTAATGTTCGGCAGAATTAACAAAGTAACTCAAGGGCTGAAAGATCTCTGCTAACCCTCAAATTAATTACAGTTCAAAAGGTTATGAATTTATATACCGGCGATAATTTTACGTTAAGTGTACTTAAGTATGCATACATTTTCCGTAATTGTTTATTTATGCCGGTATTTACCGATCAATCTATTTGAAAACCATGAACATGAATTACGCATATGAACATGCAATTTTATTTTTATAATTTTATATACAAGGACATATCCTTACCACCATTATATAAACTTCAATAAGCTTTTTATCTACATGTTTAGTTTGACGCAGGAAACTCTCAGCCAATGAATCATTCTCTTACTTCTGCCTAATATACACTAGAATGGAGAAGGCTGCTTATTAACTTGGTATGGAGGAATGTCTAAAAGTACTGAAAGAAAGCCATTATTAAAGGGTTGACCCGTCTCGAAATATTTTTATGAATTCATTTTCTAAGAAATTTCCTATAATTTCGATTTCTCAATTTACAAATTATTTTAACTCCAATTTCTCGCAAATTTAAATATTCATTGCATTCACTGCGGAGGACTCTATTTTAATTTGGAAAGTTTTCCACTTCCTCTTTTAAGTTTTGATTCCCTACTAGCTAAATGTATGCGTAATGTAGAAACATTATTTATTGAATGAATTTTTTTTTAAATACCCGTAAAATTTCTGAGCGCAGGAGAGCTTTGAGAAAAGCCTGGAAAGTTGGGTATTAGAAGACGAGGAGAAAACAAATTTAACCACAAGTACCCGAGACTCGCACCTTATCCGCAATTTGCAAAGATTCTATATCACCAATCCAATATATACACAAACAAGTTGCATGAGCGACTTCAACAGTGACACGCACATGAATACACACTCGTGCACACAGATAGCTACACATACAAACAAATGAAAGTGAATGAATATGTGTTCGGGTGTAAGTCTTCGTGTGTGTATATGTGTGTGTTAGTACACACTGACAAAACTTCCTGCTGCACCACTTTTGTGACGTTCTGTCAGTGAAGAGATCGCGGTTTCAAAGCGACGAAAATATTTTGACACAAATTAAATTTTAATGTTGAAGTGAAATCTTGTATCCCTGCCGTAAGTGTTTATTTCCACACACACCAGCTGTAATTCGTTCTTAGTCGAAAGACGACTGTTGAAATGTCCTATTATTTGTGTTTGTGTAACAATCTTCGTTTCTTATCCGTCTTTGTTTTCGTATGCATTCGCTGCTTTCTTCTGAGGAATCTAACGATCTTAGTTTAGTTTTTCAAAGAGCTGGCCATATTGAAGCAATCTCGAGTATAACCAGCCGAAATTGTAAAGATAATCTGAAACTCGACTGAAGAAAGAAAACTCCGAATGACTCGTCCTTGTTTTCTTTGTATCGTCTATCTTGATGTTTTGTTGTCCCTTTTGTGTATCACCTAACTGTCTGGATGATTTGCGTTCTCGTCCCATTTTGTATTTTTATATATACAGGCACACCCACCGCATATACGAATATGCATATATGTACATATGTACACACAACACACACACACACACACACACATACACACACACACACACATATATATATATATATATATATATATATATACATATAAATCCGCCTATCACACACCTAGGACCGCAGATTCTATCCGTGATCTTGAGGGACCCAAAACCGTAATAGGTATTTGTCATGTATGGGCATGAGCCAAAAACTTCAGTTCTCGAATTTAGATATAGTTACGTGTATATTTTATCTTTTATATTTTCTCCTACCTATCAGAGTACCTTAGCTTTTATTCAAAAGGTTTTTATAGCGGTTATTGTCATTAATAACCGATGAGAATGCATCGTAGCACTTAAATTCGGCATTTGAAACTCTCAGTACTGTTACGACAATTTACTGATTATCCTAAATTATACATATATAAATATCTTCTACTTAACTAATAACGAGGTATGTTTCTTGTGTTGTCACTTTATTATTATTATTATTATTATTATTATTATTATTATTATTATTATTATTATTATTATTATTATTATTATTATTATACCTGTGTGTGTGTATGTATATGTATGTATGTATGTATGTATGTATGATGTATGTGCGTGGGTATGAAAATTCAAATTCAACTTTCAGAGAACTGATTAATTCGTGAAAATGGTAGTACCTGAAAGTCTATTATTGGTAATAAGGCTACTTATATTATGCATTACTGTCTCCTCTTTGCCTAAACAATATTCTCTATGTGAGTATATATTAAACTTCGAATGTATCTGAAATGAAATTTGAATTGGTATATCATCTATAAATTTTCTTCATTTAAACAGAATGTCCTTACTTCAATGATTCCCAGTATTTTCGATAGCAAGGTCAACCATTTGGCTTTCACTGTTATTACGAAACTATATTAGCGATTAATATTGTAAATACTTAGTGGGTTTCCCTTCTGGAGAATATAAGATGTAAGCTAAATTGTGTTTAGGTCCACATTAATCAACATACGATGAATTCCTGAAATGTAAATATTTTCTAAGTCTTCGTGAATAAGCGAAATCCATTCATCGAAAGCAAACCGAATAACTCCTGTATCAAACGTAAAATTGAAGCAAGATCGGTCACTGTTTAACCTCAATGGCTTTATAAATTCTTGGATTACAATCCTGTAAACAAATCGTTAGCTAACACTCAATAGTTGAGAAAATACCTGCAAACTTTATATGGCAATGTACCTTGTTAAAAGATGTATTCGTATTGTATTATACATAATATGCAAAGTTTAGTGATGACATTGACTCAGAAAATAGGCGAGCACGAGAACGGTTGCAACAACAGCAATTTATACAATCATAGAGGGACACTTTTTTATATTTTGGAAATGATAATATATATATATCTAATATAATAAAATGCCGAAAGTAATTTTTGTGTGTCAGTGTGTCATACAATGGCCCCTGTCTCACTATTCAATGACACTTCCACTGTTCCTCACGATGGGATGAGAGTAATGGTAGTTATAGGGACGGTGACGGCGGTGGTGAAGAGAGAGAGAAAGAAGTAAAGAAAAAGAGACGGACAGAAAGGGAGATTAAGAAACTTTGGGAGAGTTGATGATGTTTCATTAAAGGTAGTAGTGCTGAAGATGGCAGCGGGAGTAATATGAGGCAAAGAGGGAGGAAATGTACAAATTTCTTTAACTATGTCTCTTTGACATACATTCCTGTGATCAACATAATGAACACTATCATTTTTGTTTTCTTTCATACATATATATATTTATATATATATACATGCATACACACACACACACACACACACACACACATATATATATATATATATGTATATATATGTATATATATATATATATAATATATATATATATATATATATATATATATATATATAAAATACACTTTAATTGATATAAAGTTTACCCAAGATTAAACATGTTATATAGTAAATGTAAATATCAGTGTCTCACAGTTTTTCAACTTTATTAAACCCTTTCTACTGGAAGAACAAGGCCTCAATTTTTTTGGGGGGTGGGGGTGGGGTGATTAAGTCGATTACATCAATACCGCTACGTAACAGGTACTAATTATATGGAACCCGAAAGTTGACCTGGGCGGTATTCGAACTCAAAACCTAACGGCAAACCAAATACCGCTAAGAATTTCACCCGGCGTCCCTAAAAATTCTGGCAGCTAGGCGTCTTAATAATATCATATTATAATACGATATAATAAATGTGAATACCAGTGTGTCAGTGTGTCACACTTTTTCAACATTACTCCTAGAGTCCGTGACCGAACATATCATGCCATTTTGGAATCAGGCTGACTGCGTGAGTAACTTAAAATTATTCCGCGACGATTGCGGAACTACAGTCCTGAAATTTCGGATTCCCAAATTTTCGTTATTGCCATTCCTTAATTTTATATTTCTTTTTTACATGATTGTTTGCGAAAAATACCATCATCCCTGGATATGAGTCTGGAGGAAACAATTGCAGAATATTGTTCAAAACAACTCAGAGATCTTTTTGCAGATCATCTTATCATTCGAGATCAGTTGCTTAAAAGCTATATACTAGCTTAAAAGCCACCCGAACGCGCGGCATTTGACCCAGTATATATATATATATATATATATATATATATATATATATATATATATATATATATATATATATATACATATATATATTTAAGTAGGTGAATGAATTATCCTAGTATTGATAATTCGGTTAATCGATACCTTGGTAGCAAATTCACGTCAGAAAACACGGTTGTAGCTGCATGCCAAGGGTAGAACCCCGTGTTCTTGTGTGGTAATTTGTGTATTTTCTAAAATGAATAAACGAAAGAATGGAGTTGAACGAAGATGTTAACAAAATTCCTTTACTTTCAACACATGTTCCGAAGACTGCATATTCTTAATTCCGAAGGAATAAAGGGTGCATTATGCCGTCTTCTCATCAGGAAAGACAAGGAACTTCTAGGAAAGACAAGGAACCTCTATCAGCCTCAAGTTTGTTTGATCTGCATTATCACTGTGAACACCATGTTGGAAGCCATAAAAAAGTTTTTGTCCGTCTTGAGGCTGATATAGGTTCCTTGTCTTTCCTGATGAGAAGACGGCATAATGCACCCTTTATTCCTTCGGAATAAGAATATGCAGTCTTCGAAACATGTGTTGAAAATAAAGGAATTTTGTTAAAAATCTTCGTTCGACTCCATTCTTTCATTTATTCATTTAAAAAAAAAAAAATATATATATATATATATATATGTGTGTGTGTGTGTGTGTGTGGTGTGTGTGTGTGTCTGTGTGTCTGTGTGTGTATGTGCGTGTGTGCGTGAATGTGTGTATGCATATATGTGTGTATATGTATATATACATATATAAGCAGAGAGATGGAGAGAGAGATATACACTGTTTGCGTGTTTACATATATATACGTACTCTCGTATGTGCATACACGCACACACACTTTCACACAAGGAAGACTCTGATTGTAACAGAAACTTTGTAGCGTGTTAAAAAGGAATTAACGCAATAAAAAATGTCGAGTGAAACATTCAATTTCAAAAAGATCAGACTGGATGGTCAAGTATGGCTGATTAGATTATTAGTTTGCTTGATCTGCATTTACTTGGGATTATGTAATATCCGATATATAAAATGTATTTAACGTACATTCTTATTTAATCTTCAGTCTACTGACATTCATAGCTGATTTTAAATTAATAATGGATATTAGACTGCTATCGTATAATCACGATCAGTCTAGGAATTTCTAAGTAATACTAAAAGCTAGTTTTCTATATTCGGCCACGTACTTTCTATTTATCAACTCACGGATGTACTATACGCTTATTCCTAACATACCGTGTACACAATGCTGTTTCCTATACAAATATTCATTACTTACACCAATATAACTATCAGCTTCAGTATCTCAAGGTCATAAATTCATTTTATCCGTTTATTTGTTAATACATTAAGCGCCATTAGTAAGCTCTGATTAATATTTGAAGAGCGGGACATTAAACTATGTACATATGTACCCTGCTTTGATTGCAATTTGAATGATTTACCACTATATTGTATTCAATATCGATTAATAGATATTTATTCGTAATTGGGTTAATAGCGCATAAAGCCAGTCAGTATAATATTGTTATCTAATATTCTCATCTATATTTAGTCTTTATGTGTGTAGAGCAAATGATCTAATATGTTTGCGATGTTTCTCGTGTCTAATAAACGAGAATGCATAATAGACATCCTTCAGGGTTTCCACCAAATGGATTTGGCACTTTAACTATAACAAAATTATTTCCACCCACGAAATATACGTTCAGTCATTTTGAAGATAGGAACATATGTTCATTATATTGAGAATAATAAACAGATACGCGAATATTCGGATTCAAACCGAAATAGAATTAGGAATAGTGAAAATAACAATTAACGTAACATTTATACGAGAAAAAATACAAAGGGCAATAATTGAAATTTTTTCTCATATCTTGGTATCACTATACATATTCACATGCATACTTACACAAATATTTGCATATAACTCTCTGTCTGTCTCTGTATATGTATACCATATGTTACGTATATATATTATATCATACCTTCATACTGTGTGGATTAATTTCCCCGTTGGTTGGCCGCTGCTATTTATAGGGTATTAAAACCTTTCGGTATGCAAATTATGGACTACTTCATAGGGTAACTGTTGCAGTTTTTGAGGATATAACCAGATTTGCAGTTTTCGTCTGTGGTGATTGTCATAATGATGTAGAAACCTCCGATGAGAACAAGAAATGGTATAAAAATCGAGTAAGGCTGTTCGTTCTATTTTTAAGTCTGTGGATAAATGGTTAAAGTTTTGCCCTGATTATAATTATACCATATGTTATATATATGTTATATATCTTTTATTAAACTTTTAATACTTTTGATATATATTTAAAATAATATTAATTAATTAATTTTATGTATTGTCTTATATTTTTCATTCTTTGATTTGCCTAATAGTAGTTTTATCTCTAATTTAATATGATATTTATATATATATAACTTATAAATAAGGGCAAACGAAAACATTTCTAATGCCAAATATGTCCAATTTCGGCATTAGAAATTTTTTCGTTTGCCCTTATTTATAAGTTGTATACAATTTTAACTTTTAAAAGTATTATTTAATATGCTGGCCATTGATAAATTTTTCATTTTGTCGAAAAAAATTATCCTACATTAAATATATATATATATATATTATATATATATATATATATATATATATATATATATATATATATTAGTATAACAACAGGCAAGCAATTTTCACTCGAAACAGCAGTCGATACTTTTAGATAGATATATAGAGACAATGAAATCCTTAGTGTCAAATACCATGTGGAATAGAGAATCAGCTCAATTTGTACAAACACTTTTACTCGTTCTTTTTCTGTGATTCCAGAATTAAGTGACCCAGACATATTTAAATTCTATGTTGAAAGATATGCTGAGATTGTCAGAAAAAATGTTTTTTAACTTATTTCATTTGCATATTTTCCACTGCATATCGTAAGCATACGCTTCATATTTCCACTCAGTTAAACCGAAGGATTCGTTCCAAGACAAAATGAGGAGGCCTGGGATCCGTCATTGCAAACGCAACATAAATTGTAAATACAGACTGAATCTTCGTAAGAAAATTTATCTCTTATTGAGTTCAAATTTTTAAACGTTAATTTTTTAATATTATTTCCTGAATGTCCAACTTATACACTGATATGCCACAGCTCAACTTACGGTTACCTGAAATCTGATCTATATTGTTCCGTTTACAACGAAAGGATTTTGAGGACTAACAAAATTTACTGACACGTATGCACAGAATGGCATTTGCTTTTTCCACTGCTGTATGAACTATAAACTAAAATTAATGAATGCCAATTTGGAATTAATTAACTATATCATTAGCAAGATTTTCATTATGTGTAGTGGTGTCTACAAATAATTCCAGAACACAAATAATTCGATAAGATGTGACGTCGCCAGCCCGTCATAAATACTAATATTCACGCGTAAAACTATTAACTTAAACCTTTGCTCCAAGAACACCATGTTTATCTAACATGAGTATGAATTTGTCGTTAATTGACTCAAATATAAAGTTGTCTTTTATCGTTGTTTGTGATGAGACTGGTGTAGATTTAATCATTGTTCGCAAAACATTTGCCTTTCATTATAATTAAAATGTATAACAATATTCATTGCTAATATCCAAAATATGGCTTTCCATTTTCTCTTTGATAGGACTATTTTTGCAGAAAAAGAATATCACTGAAAAATTTCTTTTGGGGGAAATCTTTTTTGAAAATTAGAAGTAGAATATGATTATCATTTGCTGAAATGGCCATTTTTGTAAAACTAAATTTTAGCCGTACAGAAAATAAATTATTTCTACGCCCAAACCGTTATATATATGATAGTTTCGCGTGTGTAACTGTGGGCGTATATTTGTTCACTTGGCTCACTGTAGGCTTGTAAACATTGATAGTATGACAGAAAAAAGCCTATGGTGGAAAATGCAAATACCACCCTCCTCTATATTTTCTATGTCTTTCGTTCAAATTAATATTCCTCTGGTTTTTTATATGCTTTCACTTTTTTAAAGCAGGTAAAATAATCCTATAAATTCCTTCAATCTTTCGTTCTAATATTTCGCATTATATGAAATATGAGAAACTTATAGTAGCTAATTCGGTATTTCATAGGGTGGATAGAAATACTGGAACACAGACTTTAGATTGGAACAATGATTGATTAGTGACTATAACATTGATTACATATCAGCTTACATATGAATATTGATTAATATCAATTTATAGCCATGAATTAAACAAACAACAAATGGATCTTCCGCAGTTCAGTAATTTCCAAACATTATTGAAACATAGTATAAATATTTAATATTTTATTATATTTAACTAAATATCTGTGTGTATAATAATAATAATAATAATAATAATAATAATAATATATAATAATAATAATAATAATAATGATGATGATAATAATAATAATAATATTAATAATAATAATATTAATAATAATAATAATAATAATATTAATAATAATATAATAATAATAATATAATAATAATAATAATAATAATAATAATAATAATAATAATAATAATAATAATAATAATAATAATATTAATAATAATAATAATAATAATACCGAACGCGAGGGAATGCAGCTTTCGAAACGAGCCTTTTAAAACTAGATTCAGCGGCAGATCAAATGATTTCATAATTAGTGTACAAAATGCACTTTTTAATCGTCAGTGCAAGCATAATCAAGACACACTAATATGAACGTACCAGGCGAACACCAAATTTATCCAGCATAGTGTATAAATTATTCACACTTATATATCTATGTAAAATGCAGACTTTTCGATTTGCATCTCGGTACGAGTGTTTATCCAGAATAAAATTCGGCACTGAATATATTCCGGTTAAATTTACAATTGGAAAATAGGACTAAATCTTTATAAGCATTTATCAAGTAGTTAATTTGAAAAACCTCATAAGGGAAACATCCATCAGTTTTTCCTTTAGTGTTAAAACGCTCGCTTCGAAAGTTGCATTACCTCGCGTTCGGTATAATATGTTTTATTATGGTAGTTTGACTTTAAGAGTCCCTCCTAGCGTGAAACATTCATGTATAGTAATACCCTTAATATATATAAATATATTTAAGACGAATAATTGATGGATTTTTCCCTTATGAGTTTTTTCACGCTAACTACTCGATAAATTCTTATAAAGAGTTTATCCTATTTTTAAATTGTAAATTTAACCGGAATATATTCGGTGCTGAATTTTATTCTGGATAAACACCGAGGGAGAGTAGCAGAATGGGTCGAAAAACTGTTGTACAAAATAAAGATTAACACCAAATGTATATTTCCGTTGCTTATGAAATTATTATTATTATTTTTATTATTATTATTATTATTATTATTATTATTATTATTATTATTATTATTATTATTATTATTATTATTTCAAGTATCACTGCAGAGTTCCTGAAGTAGATTCATCCGGTATATACCGTGACTGCGAATGACACCATGTAGCCCAAATTGTACCAGTGCTTTGCTCAATACTTCAACACACTAGTCGACATATAACAGTTAGTCCAATATATTAAATGTATGTACTAATGTGATTCGCTAAATCCCTAATTGTCTTATAGTGATTACTGTGTCTACAATTTACCTATCAGTAAATTATCATATATAATTTTAAGTTTTGTTTTTGCTGTAATTATTCTCTAGCCAGGATTACATGCTGACTGCGGGACGCTAACGAACACTACACAATTATTTGAAATGCGTATTACATTTCAAAATGTATTGCATTGTCAAAGTTATTATATAATTTAAGTTTGAAGATAACTCTTTCTAGTCAGTGGATATGCAGATCCCTCAACTGAATATAAATCAAACTCTAGTTTATTATCAATGTGATATTTGCTATCTCAATAAAATAACGAGTCATTTAAGAGATAATTCGCCGCTAATACTAACAGGTTCACCGAAAGCAGTACAGTTATATTCATGGATATAATTTGGGATAATTTATTTGTAAGCACTTTTTTGCTCAATATTATACTGTTTGATGATTTAGTTTACTTTATTCATTTTCATTCCATATAGATAATCAATATTTGTTATGTGTTAAACCTCAATTTTTGTCATTATGCGTACTGAAATGTTATTACATCGAATTGTAACTACAATAATTCATCATAGCTCATATTCTTCTAAGACGATATTTGAAATGAAATTTATCAAAGACTGTACTATTCCCTGCTTTAATTCTGTACACGATGAGATATGAAATGATTTTTATACATGTAACATGCCTTTAATAACTACACTTAAAACTGCGAACGTATTGATACCCATGAAGAGCAAATGATAGCCATTTCTGCTACTCTACACAAATCAGTCATTTTAATGTCGTAATTTTGTTACCATTACCAGTGTCCAATCATAAATAAACTGAATAATAATAATATTAAAGTTACTGTAGTAAATATCATTTTTTTTTCAGCAATGCTATATCCATCCATTGAAGCACTCACCTGGTGATAGTCGTTATTCTAAAATCCATTAACCCATGCCCTTTGCTGTTATGTGCGTTTTTAATGTTCTCGTTGCTAAATAGCCGTGTTTTGTTACCTGACTACCTCTACTTTGTTCATTACATTTGGGATCTTGAAATGCTGCTGCCGATTTCGATGCATAGATCACCTGTGAAAAGATCACCTGTGAAACTAGAGTGTTTTTATAATGCCCTTGACGGAAAATCGGACAACGTATAATTCCATTCCATTAATAAATCGTATCGTCACACTCAATGTGTCATATCAATATCAAGTCAATAGCATAAGAGTAACATGAGAATACAAACATATTTCCGAGGCTATATGTATTGCTGCTGTTAAATATATAACTTTCTTAGAACACCGTGAATTAAAACAGACTTCTGATGCTTTCGTTTTGCATTACACATGCTTGTCGCTCAAAAAAATGCTTAATTTTGCTTCCTGTCCTACACGCGTATATGTATATATATATATATATATAGATAGATAGATAGATAGATAGATAGATAGATAGATAGATAGATAGATAGATAGATAGATAGATAGATGGCTGTGCCTTTGTGCAGTACTTCATTAGCTTGTCAGTATTGTAATCAAGATATAGTGCAAATGTAATTTTGCTTTACAAACCTCCGCAAACAGTCTGTAATCAGGAATCCATGACACTGAACAGAATACGAATATGAACGTAAACTTGCCCTTTACTTCTATCTGTATATCTAACTCTCCCCTCTCTCTTTATCTCTATCATTCTCTCTCTCTCTCTCTCTCTCTCTATATATATATATATATATATATATATATGTATATATATATACTTAATAAATATGATTCAGCAAAGATTTGCTTTACCACATACGGAAGTTAATAAATAGCAACAAAAATGTTAGCTATTTCTTCTACTTTAAAAAGGGACTCCCAGGAAAAACAAGTATTTTGGTTTTTCTGGGAGTCCCTTTTTAAAGTAGAAGAAATAGCCAACGTTTTTTGTCTGCTAATTCTAAACTTCGGTATGTGGAAAAGCAATCTTTGCTGAACCCTATTTATTAAGTATTACTTAAGTTTACCATGAAATGGTCCTTTATTCATGCCGAATTCTACTTCGTGAAATTATTGATTAATTCTTAATTCATTAATTTTACCCTTTGTTGTCATATATATATATATATATGTATATATATATATATATATATATATATATATATATTGACTGTAACCATAACTCGAATTATTACGATTTGGACAGCCATGAAACGATCGTAGTGTTTTACTCATTATCTTTTATTAAACTTTTAATACATTTGATATATATTTAAAATAATATAAATTAATTAATTTTACGTATTGGCTTAAGTTTTTCATTGTTTGATTTGCCTAATAGTGGTTTTATCTCTAATTTAATATAATATATATATGTATATATATATATATATTATATATATATATATATAATATATATATATATTTATATATGTTGACGACAAAAGAACGGACGATTATATTATAAATTTCATTAACTCATAGCTGTTTCTGCAAGAAGGTGCACTGGATTCATCGATGAGTGCCTCAATAACACCGTATAGCTTCATCACATTCCAGACATCTTATTGCAGAAACAGTTCTTTTGAGGTTCATTACAAAATCTGTTATGTAAGTGTGTGGTTATGTGTGTACGTGTGTACCAAGTCGAAAGAAGTGAACCACCCTCCACCACGATGTCACGAATGACACGCATGACAATCTATCGAAGTTCTCCATAAATTTTCAAAAGTTATTCTGGCCTTCCCATTTGTCCTTTGTACTGAAATAGTTTTTTTTTAAACTACCAATCACCGAATATATACCAGCCATCCTGCTTCATTACTGGAGTTGTGAACTACTATCAATACACTGCTTAAACGATATTCATCCTCACACACTAAGTAGCGAAATACACTCATAACACTGTAGCGTATTATACAACCTGATAAGGTTTCTTCTGAACTGTGAATTGCATTCGATTCCATTATATAATTCCCCACAAAATAAAGAGCAGTGCACATCAAATGGTGCTCGTGCTAAATAAATCTTAAAGTACAGTCCGGCTTCCGTATCAATCATATAAAATATACAAAATGTACCCCCAGCAATTCCTTGGGAAGTGCTTCAGATGACGACTGTTGACCGGCAGTAGTCAATGTGATCTCAAGGCACACTACTAAGGATATATTCAAAACACATTTTGGATACTGTATTTTCAACTTTCCTATCTAAATTGTAATTTTAGATATAAACTGTACATACTTGCACACACACACACAACACAGACTCATACATATATATATGTATATGTATGTTTATCAATGTATATATATATGTGTGTGTGTATTGATCCATTAGTCTATCCTCAATATACTGTATATGTAATATGTATGTAAGTGTCTATGAATATATTTATAAACGTTATTGCGCAATTATATGTATAATATATATATGTATATATATATATATATATATATATATATATATATATATATATATATATATATATATATATATATAATTGAGGGAGATAAATTGATATTAATTTTAATATCAATTTAAAACCAGTAGTCCAGCATTCAAAAATTCTGAGGAGTCAGAGAAAATTCAAGTATATGTGTATATTGGCAGGGCTGGGCTGTTACGTAGCCGGCCAGAATGCTAGAAATAGATCATAAACGGTCATATATATATATATATATATATATATACACACACACACACACACATATATATATGTATACACATGCATTATTTATACGTATATATATATATGCATATATACAGATAGATAGAGAGAGTATGGTTGAGGGAGAGAGAGTGAGAGCGAAATATTCATAGAAAATGGTGATAGGAAGATAGATAAATAGATATATATCTTTTTTGGATGTATGCATTTTTATTTTAGTGTATTTTAGGATTTCTAAAAGTGAGACAGAAATACCATGGTTAATTATTCTCTTAAACAGGAAGAACAGGTAGAATATGACAGTACATTTGGAACCAAATGTACAATATTCGTTTTAATAGATGTACGATAACTGCACACTATTCAACTTTTTGTAAAATATTTCTTCATCGAGTTCAATATTTCTGAATATACATGTTTTGATGGTTTAAAATAACCTCGAAATCTTAAAAGTTCAGTAAAGGCGAAAGATTGCCTGAAAGCACTTAAGAATATCATTTCGTCCCCCCAGAGTTAATGTGGAGGTATCATATCAGTGGAGGATTCATTTTAATGTTGTGAATCTTTGTTTTTATTACAATGTGTCAAATTCAGTGTGTATTGCTAAATATGTTAAACGAGGTGCCTAAAATTTTACTTTTATTCCCCTAATTTTTGAGAAAATGAAAGAAAATAATAGTAACTAAATTAAATCCAAATGTAGTTCGTCAGTTTGACGACCAACACATATTTTAAAATTATATTCAAAATTTGTTTTAAATTATTTCATCTTTATGAAAACCTCCTGAGTTTATGAACTGTGTTCTTTTGTTAATTGATCTTTAATACTTTATAATTCTAATTACTTTACTACTCGATGACATCATTTTGTGCTCGTAAGTTTACTAATATGACGCCATGTTTAAAGATGTTGTGCTGATATAAGGAATTACTGAGAAATAATCAATAATGGTCCATAACTCAAGAATGACAACGCAGAAATTCTTGAAGCACTTGAGATTACACTTCATAAAAAGATACAATAACATTTCATAGAAAATCAAATGAATATCGGGTGAATCTTTTTTGATACTACATGAACTTCATTCATGTGATATCTCCTGCTGTCCAAATATCGGTGCATAATCTTGCGCAATATTCTCACGTGAACTCTGTTGTGAAAACGAAGACTAACTATATGCTGGCAGATTCTCTGGAAACGAACAATAAACGTTTTCGCTAATAAATTAAACAATTAAAGAGACGATAATAAATAATTTTGAGTTAGATTATTCATCGAAATATAATGCGACAACGAATGTGGAAAATATTTTTTAAATGGATTAATCATGATGAATAAACAAAGATTTTCTATGGTATGTGCCAGGTTTTGTGGGTAGTGACTACCAGTCAGGAGAAATTTCAAAAGTATATATTCAGAAATGCATAATTATACAGGCATGCACGAATAAGAGGAAATAAATGACAAAGTAGGAAAAGGTATATACATAAAATGTGTGTGTATGTGTGTGTATGTATGTGTGTGTGATTGTGTGCGTACGTGCGTGCGTACGTCTGTATGTCTCTATGGATCAAGACAATTTGATACAGATTCGTTCGTACTCTTTAGTTTCAAATTCATGGCTAACGACTAGCACTATGTTACAAACTCAAGAGTACCAATGAATTCGAATCAAACATTTTTCAGGCATACATCTATAACTTCAGAAATAGAGAATTATATATAGGCATGTACGAAAAAGAGGGAGATATGATAGAGTAGATAGGAAAAGCAACGTACATATAAATATATATATGCATATATATATATATACATATGTATATATATGCCCACACACATATATATATATGAATATATATATGCACACACACACACACACACACACACACATATATATATATATATATATATATATATACATATATGTGTGTGTGTATGTATGCGAATGTGTGTGTGTGTGTGTGTGTGTGTGTGTGTGTTTGTGTGTAATTTCAATGCGGATCAAATAATTTGCGAGAAAATTAATTCACGAAAAAGTAATTAGCGAAGATAACGTTGTCTTTCTTATATATTGTAACACATTAAAAATGATAATAACAGGATTAAAAATATAGGCGATTGCAGGCCCCCCAAATGCATTAAATAGATGAAGGATTAATATTTATCAAAGTATGTCTACATTCTGGAAATAACAGTCAAAACTCTTATTTATATCGCCAAAATACACAGATAACCACAGAAATCAACTCTCCGCTGGCAAATTGACGAAAAAAATCTCTTAGCATGCATTCAAGTATTTAGAATCACGTGGGCCAGTTTATCGTCAGGCATAATAGAGTAACCTTCCTGAGCATGGGTTACCATCATAGAGAGCCCCAACCTGTTGTGCTGAAGAAATCATGGCAGCTTCAAGTGTGAAAACAATTTCAATACAGAACGAATAATTCACCAGAAAATTAATTCAAGAAAAAATATTTTGCGAAAATAACATTGATATCCATATCATTGATAACATTATTATCCAGAGTACTTTGATTAATATATATGTATATATATATAGATATATATATATATAATATATATATATATATATATATATATATATATATATATATATATATATATGCATGTGTGGTGTGTGGATCAAATCAATTTATTTTAAATTCGTTCGTACACTAGAATTTCCAGCGTGATGCTAGTCGCCAGCATGTTAGTGGTCGCCAGTTTCATTTTGAATTTGAAATTTAATCCAGACATGTACCCCCAATGAATTTAGGAATGTCCATTTTCGTCGTCCACAAACTCGTATATATATATATATATATATATATATATATCTATATATATATATATATATATATATATATATATATATATATATATTATATATATATCAGATTTCCTCCAGGATTATTTTACGTCTCACTTGCGTATAATGGCGAAGGAGAAAAAAAATTTGAAGTGAGTTGGCAAATACAGTCTTCATAAGCATTGTATTGAGCATATCGTTTTATGGAGGCAGATATCTTGCATCCTGCGTATTTCTACTCTAGATATCAGTGACCACGTCTCTCTACTTATTCATTGTGTGTACCAAGTAGACGTACTACGACAGCACTTCCATATCATTGCTTCGTGCATCTATTTGACCTTCGGCTACACCTGTAACGGCAGTTTAAACATTATGCGCCAATCATAACATAAATTCAAAATGTGGCCCTTATTCAAACCAGTTAAACTGAAGATGACTTAAAACAAATGAAAGGAGATGATACTCCAGAAATTAATGATATAACATCGGAAATGTAAAGTAACAGAGCAGAACTGCGTAAAGTTCTTATTCTATGAATCAAGCGCTAAATGAAAGAGGGTGAAATAACCTCATTGTCGAAAGAATATAATTACATCCTATATATACATATATATATGTGTGTGTGAGTATAATATATATATATATATATATATATATAGCAATTAAGGACAACTACTTAATAAGGAAAACTTAACAAGAAATTGTCAGGTAGATAGCGTGAAAGACCATAAGAGAAAAAATTTCGAAAATAATTATTTCTTATTGAACATATTAATTTATATATAGAGGGCATTATACATACATGCCAGAGGGCATTATACATACATGCCACACGCTAAGAGGGACAATTAGTCATTTCTACCAAAAATTTTACTAATCCCACCGATGCAATTTTTCAAAGTAAGACATTTAAAATAATAGACTTGTATCACTGTGATTTCATACCTCTGTATCCATCAGCAAGCCTGGACGTATCATAAATTTTTTCTCTTATGAGGTCTTTCACGCTATCTACCTGACAATTTCTTGTTAAGTTTTCCTTATTAAGTAGTTGTCCTTAATTGCTAACTTTTTATTCCGAAAAAACTTTCCTTTCCCGAAATGCAATTCGTAAAAGTCTGCCATTTACCGGATGTAATATATGTAAACTCACCCATGTGCTTCGTTGATGTTTACCAGTTAGCTGCTCGGCTTAAGCGAGGCAGGGTCATTTATTTATGATACGTCCAGGCTTGCTGATGAATACAGAGGTATGAAATCACAGTGATACAAGTCTATATTTTTAAATGTCTTACTTTGAAAAATTGCATTCGGTGGGATTAGTAAAATTTTGGTAGAAATGACTAATTGTCCCTCTTAGCGTGTGGCATGTATGTATAATGCCCTCTGGCATGTATGTATAATGCCCTCTATATATAAATTAATATATATATATATTATATATATTATATATATATATATATAATATATAAGTGAAACTGATCGCTACATAGGTATTGGTTTTTTATTTCGTATATTTTCCTTTGTCTTGCTTATTTTTTACACTTTTGTTTTGTTCTGATTTTTTTTTTCAGAACACATTCTTCGTGGCTAATAGCGATTTGGACGTCTATATATAGCTTATTCACTGTCCACTTTTAGTGGTTAGTCCTTTAAATTTTGAATGTAAAAAATATTAATATTCTAGGCTAGGCCAATTGATTAATATCAATTTCTACCCTTATTCAATTATATATATATATATATATATATTATATATATAATATATATATATATATATAATAATATTATTATATATTATATATATATAATGGAGAATTTGTACAAAATGTAAAATGGATGACGAGTAAATGACCAGCACAGTTTCGACTACCTGTTGTTATACGTATACTCCAGGATTCTCGTAGCGGCTGTTGGGATAACATTATTAATAAAATACCAGATGGAATGTGTTATAGCCTTTATTGGGTACAACACATATTTCTCTTCAGGTTCACCTATAAATAAATCTCACTAGATGTTTCTTGAGTCGACTTACGTACTGCTGTTTCCATCAAATTCAAGAAAGAGTCGAATTAGAGAACATTTATCGAAACGAAAAAAATTCAAATATGAACGTAGAAAGTGTGCATTCTAGTTTAGAGAAAATTACATAATCTCTCGTTGTTGTAAATCTTAAGAGAAAGGAAAGTAAGTAGAATTTGAAAGGAAGGTAATACTCAGACGAATTTTTTCTTTTTTGTTTTCGTGCTGACGAATATATACATATATTCATAATCATATGCGTATATATATATATATATATATATATACATGTATGAATATATATATATTTATATATATATATATATAAATCTCTCTCTCTCTCTCTCTCTCTCTCTCTATATATATATATATATATATATATATATATATACATACATGTATATATATATATATATATATATATATATATATACATACATGTATATATATATATATATATATATATATCTATATATATATATGTATATATGTATGTATTCATACATAGATACATACGTATTGTAACTGCATATAATTTATATGCAAACTTGTATGTGTGTTTGAGTGTGTGTCTGTCTGTCTGTCAGTGCGTGTTTGTGCGCATACACTATAGGCAACCCGTTGCATGTGTCAGGGCACCAAATTCCAGCTCTTGTCATATAATCTATGTGGGATTTCAAAGCACGACGCAGCAGAAAGAAATAGAAGAAATAATGGGAAATTTTAATATTTGCCCGAAGGCATGCCTTAAAAATATGCTTAGATTTCGTAAGATATATGAAGGGTTGGGGGAACGAACCACGTTTTTCATTTTGCGATAAATATACGTTGCTAAATTATATACCAAAAGGAACAATTGTTGAAAGTTCAACGTTTTCGTGAGAGAGCCACTTACGCCTAAGTCTAGTAACGTTAACACGAATTTATAAATATAGGTACACATATTTACAATGGTACATATGCAAGTGAATATATATCTACATATGTGAGCGTGTGTGTAAGTGTGAGTGTGTATGTTATTGTGTTGTATGCGTGTGTGTAGGCGCGCCTGTAATCTCTATGCAAGATTTCATTAGTAGTTTTGTTCCAGATCCATTGGAATAATTTCAAAACTGTCGAGGATGTTAATGCCGGTACATGTTCGATGAGGCCATTTAACAGAAAACAGTATGTAACTAATCTTCACACACAGTTCAGCCTGGAGATAAATATTCTTCCTGTACTCAAACACTTGTTTCCGAAATTAACTCATAAACATCGTGAAACGGGTGTAGATACAAAGTTTATAGCGTTTCAAAATATATTTATAAAAAAAGAACTACGTTTCTTTAATATCCGAGAATTTTTTTTTTCTTTTGGTGTGTGGTGGGGTAGATATAGAATCCATGTAACTATGATTTATTTGAAAATCGTTAAAAAATTCATTTAATTTCTATATATATATAATTTCCATATATAGGCGCAGGAGTGGCTGTGTGGTAAGTAGCTTGTTAACCAACCACATGGTTCCGGGTTCAGTCCCACTGCGTGTGAGTAGATTTGGTAGACGGAAATTGAAAGAAGCCTGTCGTATATATATATATATATATAAGTGTGTGTGTATATGTTTGTGTGTCTGTGTTTGTCCCCCTAGTATTGCTTGACAACCGATGCTGGTGTGTTTACGTCCCCGTAACTTAGTGGTTCGGCAAAAGAGACCGATATAATAAGTACTGGGCTTACAAAGAATAAGTCCCGGGTTCGATTTGCTCGACTAAAGGCGGTACTCCAGCATGGCCGGAGTCAAATGATTGAAACAAGTAAAAGAGTAAAGAGTATACTATGTCATTAATATACATAATTGACATGAAATCCAAATGATACAAAAACGTGGGTCATATTAATTGTTTTTCTAGGGAAACAGTTACATATGTTAACATTTTTTTTTACTTCTTACAACACAAGCTTCAGATGGGGGTATTACTAAATTGAAAAACAAAACTCATGAGTTATACAGTTAATCACAATGAAATTTCAGATTGATTTTTCTCCTTTTGTAGTTCATATATTTCTCTTCTTAGACTACAGCCAAGTAATAAATATAAATAGTTTCTTACTTGGGTCATAAAAATACGGAAAGAAGATTCTTTCATTCATAGCTATATCTCATCCGGAATTTTTTCATGTAGGACGTGAACTATAAAGAAGAACATATTTGCATGCTTATAACATACACACAGGCACATTCTCACGATGGATTACACAATTTATACTAAGCTTTTCTATCAACAGGGCTGTTATTGTAAATATTGGTATTGCATGAGAAATATATTACATTTTCCCAGTATGCTGCATCGACGGAAGTGAATTTTTCCTTTCATGCCATTCTTAATTATAATCACTTCCCTTTATTCCAAGTCGAACATGTTTTGCATACACACACTGGCACACACACACACACACACACAACACACACACACACACACACACACACACACAAACATTTAGAAATCAAGTGGATTCACAGAACTATAGCGAGCCTCGTCATAGGATCATTATTATCGTTCCTTCTCTGCAAAGAATTTCATTTCCTCTTTATCCTTATCTCCCTTAAGTATGGTGCTGTGTACGGAGAGTGCAACAAATTTAGTGCACACGTACTTAATGTTCCGACTAGTGAATAGTACCGACGAAAAAAAAAGAAAACTAGTTAAAAGTAATTACATCTACGATATTCATTCGAACAATAGAAAACAAGGAAAACAATATTGGAGATGTGAGAAAAGAAGGAAATTTCAGTGCGAATTCACACTTGACGGAAACGAATGAGCCGAAAATCATTTATTTTTCTAGTCAGCACCTTCATCCAGCTGATGTAGATTCCATAAATTCAAGAAAAGCAGTTGTAGAAATAATGTATGAAGCTGTAGAAATCATAGAATCAAGTTCGTGTAGTAAAATAGCGGCTGCATTTACGCAGCTAGCAGAAAATACTTGCTCTCAACTTCCTCGTCTGCTTGTACATTCAAGGACTATTCATGGGTGCCGACAAAAAGGATTCTGGATTTTCCGCTAATCGAGGGGCTAGAACTGGCTTAGAACTACCTGAAGAATAGTGTAAACTTGATAATAGCATATAGTTTCTGAGATATGATTCGGGTTTCAAGGATAAACAGTGCATGAAATATTTGGAGCAGAAAATTCTCTTAAAATTATAGCATCATATCATCATTGGATATGTGATAGAATGCTCAAATTTGTGCCAGTACAGTGGATTCAACTGGTTAGCGTTCACGTACAAGTCCATGGTAGCAGTTTTCCATGGGTTTTTGCATTACTGCTGAATAAGACAAATCAGGCATACGAATTATTTCTCCAACAATTAAAACTTACGCAACCTAATGCATATACGCTTGATCTCATGACAGATTTCGAAGTTTTAGTTCATAAGGCGTTTAAGTCATCATTCCCTAATTTAATTCATCTTTCGTGGAATATATGTTCCCTTTGAGCCAATAAGGCCAAAAGACTTGGACGTAATGATGTTGGGTAAAGTCACATCTAACTAATAAGTTACAAAAAGAAAATGACTCTCCGCAGTCACAACAGAATATGTATATATATTTCGAAAATGATTTCAAACGAATATGTAATCCTGGCGTTCACTGTGTCCCCACTGAAATCGGTTTTGTGTGCCGTATGATCATTGGTAATGTTGGTGATACTCTGATGGTAATGTAACGACAATAACACCAGAATGATCATCTAACAGTGTATGGTCGAATAAGTTGAAACATGCATAGGTCCACAAAAGAATGCAGTAAATAACCATTGTAGAGAAAATTATACAGGTGGAAAACTTACCTTTCCTTGATCATTATTAGCACTATATCTATCTATCTATCTATCTATCTATCTATCTATCTATCTATCTATCTATATATATATATATATATATATATTTATTTATTTATTTATTTACACATACATATATCACAGAATAAAGTTGTACAGTACAGCACAGGTGGAAATATATATGAGAGAATGTTTGAAAATGCAATTTCAAAGATGATTATTGACTTGACCAGTTTCACTTTTTTAGTAAAAAATTGTTAAATGTAAAATGTAAAGCTCTGTATAAGCTTTGTTGCGTTGAGTACTGATTATAATAAAAGTTTAATAATACAGTTATACATTTATTCTTTGATAATAACAGTTATACATTTATTCTTTGATAATAATAAGAGAATATTTTTAAAAAACGGTTTTTATAAATGTCGTGGTTAAGAACGCAGGTTACCAACCCCAAGGTTCACAGTTCGATTCCAGACAGTTACCTGGATAATAATAATAATAATAATAATAATAATAATAATAATAAATAATAATAATAATAATAATAATAATAATAATAATGATGATGATGATGATGATGATGATGATGTTAATAATAACAATAATAATAATAATAATAATAATAATAATAATAATAATAATAATAATAATAATAATAATAGTAACATCGGAAATAACTTAGGAATGAGAACCCAGGTTCGAAATATCCCCAAGACACCTGATGAAGCCTGGAGGGTATATCAACCGAACGTTTTGTTAACAACAACAAAAAATGAGAACAATTATCCGTCAATTCTAAATAATGTCTTTATATTTTATTTTCCTTATTATAAAGAGAGACTTACACTTACTATATTCTGTATTTGAACAGACACTAGTAAGACCGACATATTAAAAGTACATACGACTTCAACTTTTGAAAAGCTTTGAATTATTTATTACACCGTTATAAAAAAAAACATCATTATCAGTCACAGCTCTAGACTAATTGCTTCGCCTACAGTAATGTGATATCAATCATGGTGCTTTTAATTTGTCTGGCGAAACAATTTCTAGCCAAATCTGCAGAGAATTTACTGCAGAAAATTACGAATGCGATATATCTTTCTTTCAGTTGCAACTTTCCAGCGTAGTCAAAAATGAAATAATAATTTTAATATTATAATTTATTTTAAACGTCGTTTAAATCTTTGGTAGTTAAACACCGTTTGTCGGTTCTTGATTTTGCTGTAATTAAGTGTCCGTCATTACAAATCCATTTTTATCTAATTTCTCATTAACAGTCATTAAACAAGTTTAGTTAAAATAATAAACTATCAGTTGTCAAGAGATTCAATAATTAAAAAGTAGCATCCCATTTTAGTGATAAAATAAATATCATTAGATTGCACAATTTGTGCTATTTTCATCAACATTACAATCGATTTGTTTTCGTTTAATTTATTTTTATATGTAATTACACAAAATTTAATTACCCAAATTTTTTTTAAAATTAGTTGGTCTCCCCACTAACCTAGAGTAGATCCAAAAATGAAAATTATTGAATATTGCATGAATTTTTTATTTCTCTTCAAATAAAAAATTAATAACTATTTCTGTTAAATATTCTGTGGAAATGATTGGATAATTTTACAAGTAGCCAAGAGCTATTCGTAGCTAACTAAACATTTGCTGTTGTTTTTTGTCTTGTCACAGGTGCATTTCACTGGTGATTACGAATTTACTTTGGCTAGTGATGTCAAAATTTATATGCGATGGTACTAATATTTACTATACTACACTGATATCAAACTTCAACACGTTTCCTTCGATACATTCAATATCACATCGTTAACCAATTAACTGAACATATAAAAATTTATTTAGTCATATCACACCAAACAGAGAAGGAAAAATATTCTAACAAATAACCATAGCAATTTTAAGACTGCGGTTGTTTCGCATTTCCCCCCACTGCGACCGATATAGTTTTTAGTGTGACTTCTATCTGGTGAAGTGGTCTTATATATACACTACAGATGCTTTGACTACATGTTCATTTAAAACATTGAAGTGAACAAGATATATATTTTATAGATCTAAGGTAGATGTATACATAATTAATATTTGACGATATTTTCCATCTTGTTTGTTGTTCACACAACGTTTCGGCTGCTATGAACTCCAGCCTTCATCAGGTGATTTGGAAAAATTCGAACCTGGGTTCTCATTGCTAAGCTATTTTTCATGCTATTATTATTAATATTATTTTTATCATTATTCACTGCTTGGTCACTGCTTGGAATCGAACTTCGAATCCTCTGGCGTAGTGGTCAAGACCGCGTTCGAGTTCAATTCAAGGCATTGACCTGAATAGTAGTCGTAGTAGTAGTAGTAGTAGTAGTAGTAGTGTAGTAGTAGTAGTAGTAGTATTAGTAGTAGTAGTAGTAGTAGTAGTAGTAATAATAATAATAATAATAATAATAATAATAATAATAATGACAATAACAATAACATCGAAAAACAGCTTAGGAATGAGAACCCAGGTTCGAAATTTACCCAAGAGACCTGATGAAGGGTGGACGATACATCAGCCGAAAGGTTCTGTTAAAAACAAACAAGATTAGGACAAATATCTATCAAATGTAAATAATGTAAATAATGTCCATAATTCCTCATCTCTTAAATATTAAACTGAGGTAGATGTATTCTTAATTATTTGTTTTTTTTTTAAATTTTAGTTTATAAAATATTTGTCCATCAATATACGTTTAATACAGGATGTTACACTTTTCTAGAAACGATTTGCTCAAATATTCGAATTCGACTGAAGTTATTTGAGTGGTATATATATTGAGGCACATACAGAGAGTAGATAGCAGGGATGGGATAATTTACATTATTTACATTTGACAGTTATTTGTCGTCATCTTGTTTGTTGTTAAATTTTGTTTTCTGCAGATATACCCTCCAGCCTCCTTCAGGTGTCTTGAGGAAATTTCGAACCTGGCTTCTCATTCCTAAGGTATGTTTCCATGTTAATATTACTATTATTATTATTATTATTATTATTATTATTATTATTATATTATTATTAATATTATTATTATTATTATTATTATTATTATTATTATTATTATTATTAGTGGTTAAGAGCGCGGACTACTATCCTCAAGATTCTGAGTTCGATTCCAAGCAGTGACTTGAATAATAGAAATAATTACAACAACAACAATAATAATAATAATAATAATAATAATAATAATAACAACAACCTCGAAAAGTACCTTAGGAATGAGGACCCAGTTTCGAAATTTCCTCAAGAGACCTGATGAAGGGTGGCAGGTATATCAGCCGAAAGGCTGTGTTAACAACAATCGAGATAAGGACAAATATCAGTCAAATGTAAATAATTTTAATCTTTATATATAAAAGTCAAGTTGTGTGTCTGTTTCCAACGATGTAGATTCCTAACTACTCCCACATTTTGCGGTACAGTTTATCCAAAACCGGGTATCTTATAGTCGTGATTCATATCGAGCCCTTCTGGTTATTAGCGCGCGTCTACGATGGGTTCTACGATTTAAAAAATAATTTATCATCATTTTATTTCCATTTTAATGCATTTTGTCGCTATTAAAAAAGGGAAGTAACTCTCTAGAAATGTCTACAATGAGTCAACGATTTAAAAAAATTTACCATCATTTTTTTTTTCCATTTTTAATGCATTTTTTGCTATTTTTTGCTATAACTCTCTAAAATGCTTATATAGTTATTTTCCTTACAAACACGAGCAACGCCGGGTGATACTAAATTTTAAGACTGCGGTTATTTCGCATTTTCCCCCACTGCGACCGATATAATTTTTAGTGTGGCTTCTATCTGGTGAAGTGGTCTTATATAGACACTATAGATGCTTTGACTACATGCTCATTTAAAACATTGAAGTGAACAAGATATATATTTTATAGATATTAGGTTGATATATACATAATTAATATTTATCTATATAATTCCTCGTGTCTTAAATATAGACCTGAAGGATGGGATCTCCACACCGTTTCGTATAATCAAATGTAAATAACTATGAGAACAAATAGCCATATGTCATTTTCACTGACGTGCTCTTTATGAGGAATTATGGACATTATTTACATAATTTATAGAAATAATGCAGTATCTACGAGCTTATTTTTCATGAACCACATACTGCAAAAAGTTAAATATCGATGATAGTAACTGAAGCGCTATAGTAACTCTGAAATGTCTATCACCTTGATTATATCATTATCACGTGCTGTGTGAAGATTGAATGTTACACGCAGTATATAGAATTTAATAGTCGACATACTTGGCAGAGGGTTAGTTACGGTGTCTTAGATACAAATTTCTTCTACATAGAATTTGAACTCAGAATGTGAATATCAAACACTACATACGGTAAAAAAATGTATGCATTAGCCTGAAGTAAGCAACCCATTAATTTAAAATATGCTATGACTGTCATAAATATTACTTACCTGTAACATAAATAATTTTGAACTCTCATAGTCGGGAATATATCTGGATTATATAAATATAAATTACAAGTGGCCTTCCCCTTCAGTCTCTATAAATCTTATATTAAGAAATATAATTCTGCTACGGGATATATGGTTGTTATTAGATGTAGAATAAGTATTGGCAAGTAGTAGCCACTTATATGTTATTCTTTCTATCGAAAGTTTATATTACAGCACACAAGAAACGGTACTAGCGATACTGCAAAATCCTACATCGTTTTAAAATCGTTTTTAAGAAAGTAATACTAACGCAGCAATAGGCAATGAAACTGAATACAATCAATATATTTATACATTTATATACGCTTTTAAAGCCTAGCCAGCCTCATGGGTCCGGTATCCCGGTTTCTGTGGCGTATGTGTTTCCCCTAGTTGGACGGGATGCCAGTCCATCGCAGCGTTACCCAAGAAACAGGAAGAAAGAGTGAGAGAAAGTTGGCGAAAGAGTACGACAGGGGTCACCCCTCCTGCCGGAGCCTCGTGGAGCTTTAGGTGTTTTCGCACCCCCTCGCCTGGTCTGAGAATCGAAAACGCAATCCTCCAACCGCGACTCCGCTGCCCTAACCACTGGGCCATTGGGCTTCCACAATAAAATCAATTACAATCTGATAAAGCTAATATTAATCTATTAAAAAAATCAAACGGCTGCTTGAGATATATTTTTCACCTGATAACGCCCGGATTCCTCCACTCTATCGTATGCAGACTATGACTAACTATTCAAAATTTATTTACGAATTACACACATGTCTCCATTCAAATTATGTAGAGGTTTGTCTTCATATTTACTTACGTATTACAGGACATAACTTGATACTTTATGCCATATGAAGGAAATAACTTCATAGTTTATGTTAGCTAAAGTGGACTTTGCATGCTGTCAAGATATCTACTCGTAAGTATGATTAGATATTATGTAATACACTCCATTCAGTCGTTGGAAATGGAGAACATTTTTTCCTGTAATTCTTTGCCTAAAACTACAAAAAACGGCTATAGTTGAGCAGGCTAGGAATCTCAACCTTAATCACCTATGATAAATGGTTTACTTTCCAAGGGTTAGCAAACTTCGAAACAAACACAGTGGCGGATACATAATATATGCGTAAGCATAATCCAAGCTTTCACATGTATATATCTTCTGTATTCTCGGGTATATTTATATATTCGCAACTGGCTTCATTAACGGGGCTAGGTACTTGTTCAGGCTTTATCTAAGCATTAAATAATGTTATCTTACATATTTAAATAATTACCTAATTTTACTGATACAGATCATTTTATTTCCTTGCATGAAACTCACTGATCATTAAATGCAAATATTCATCACTATTCCCGCAAGATATTATTCTCCGATGTGATGCACTACGATAATATAACTTAGTGAATTAGACATTGTACTTGATATGTAGCTGCTGAATTCATTTATCTCCGAGTGACATTAAAGCATTCTGTCAGTAGATTTCATTAGGTATATGAGATTTATCTAACAATAATTACCTTGTAATTTACAACTACATGTTAGCAAATGTGAAATGCTACTGCAACGAGTTCGCCTAATAAAACTGAACGGATGAAGATAATAGTTCACGCCAGTTTCTTAATAAAAGGAAAACTAAATCTACAGAATACAATAAATATGAACCATTATACACAATTTATTTTATGTAGCACAATTAAATTTATTGTATATGTATTATACAGGTAGGATATCGACCAATTTATTAGTGGTAAATTGTTACAGCACATGAAAAAAATATGGCATGTTTTCTTTCAGACACATCGTACGCCAAGATAATTGAACCCGGCAATTAGTTTAGGTTTTGGCGTTCTTCGTGTTCTGTAAAACAAAACTTCTCGCTTGAATGGAAACTTAAATAACGGTGAAGATTATAGCGTGCCATTAGAAAATCTCCCACTGTTGCCGTACTCTTTACTGGTATCATTCTCGGCTCTTCTAAAAGAAACATATCAAATATTTTATCGACTATTATATAAGTTATATGGTATGCAATAGAGCGATATATATCTGATGATCTCTCAGTAAACATAAAGAGCGTATACGCTTATTTTGCTAGTGTGCTGTTTTATTGTGTTTTTCTTTCTGTGATGTCGTTAAAAAATATATATCTTGTAACGATTTTGTATTTTATAACGTTTTTCTTCTTTTTTTATAATATGGTATCTACCTTCTTAATTGAGTAATCCTAATCTCACCAATACTACATTTCTTAAATTTTGAATGTCACTTGTTGATGATCTATCAGAATATCTATGTTGCATTGTATATTGGGGAAGTTGGATGTGTGTAAAGTTGCATAACGCATAGCATATACTTATGAGCGTTATGTATACTGCATACCACACAATACAATGTTTAACTCAGAGTTCAGATGCTTAATGTAACAACTGTAGCAGCAGAAGGAAAAAAAAATCACTTGTCTGTTTTTTGTTGATTTTACGCCCAACTTGATGTCCCACTGGTCTATGGATTTGCGAATTAGCAAGCAACAGTGAATATCTTTTAACCGGAGCATGTCGTGCTGTTTTAATGGATAAAGTAACATTGATTACCATCATTCCGTTTCGCCATCAATTCTGGCTTACTTCACTTTGATATCATTACACTCTTAATAGTCCCCTTTTAGATAATTTATATATCTCTCTAATTTCTAATCTCTAATTTCTAATCTCCTTACTCATCTATAGAGGGAACGTGTATAAAACCTCTCTCACTTATATTCTCAAATAACCATTATAACATTTAGCTCTTGTTAATAGCTCACTGGACTCACACATATCTTTCTTTATCATAAGGATAAGTATGGATCTCCTAGAACCTATTCTGTCTTTTCCTTTCTCAAGTCCTTTGTAAAGCAAATTTGTTTATACTTCTAGTACTGAAGAGTACAGTGATATATAATAAATTTAATTTAACCTAATTAATTTAATTAGTTGTATTCAAACACGAATTTGCATCATTTTTATAACGCTGTAAGAAACGATCATCTGCATGCATTAAAATTCTCTTATATATTTTCACATCTTCTCTTCTCCAAAATTGTTGAGTTTTATGGGATTTCTTTCCATAAATTCACAACACACCATGTACAATTATTGTTTTCATACTCGCAATTTTACGCCAGTAAGCTACCAGCAACATATGAAGAATCTAAACTTGAATTTGAATTTTTCTTTTTGGAAACCTCCAAATTAAAGGACGAATCCTATTGAACTTTTTTACACATACACACACATACGCATTTATTTAGAAAACTTGATGGCTTTATCTGGATATAACGGGATAAATATCGATAATATTTGTGACAATGAGGTGACGGCAGTTGTGTGAGCATTGTATTACTTTTCCCTGTGGCGCATAATCATCTGGGAAATGCATTGCATCTTGATTAGCAGATTAGAATGAATGAAATTTTGGTTACGATGACTGCACTAATGGGCAGATTTCTCCTACGCATAACGACAGTAACATAAGACATTTATATCCAAAGAGTCTTGTGCTCGACTGCATGTGCCGGCAATTTATATATTTGCATAAATGTCAAATTAACCAATTGATTTGTCGGTGATGGGCAATGAAACCAATCCTTTTGGAGTGGATTTTCAGAGACACAAACACTGTGCCGGACACTTGTAACAAAAACAGTTAAAAGTAGGGCGATAAAATCAATTCAACCTTTAAAATCATATGACATTTTATTCCTTTTGTTTACTGGGTGACAGAACCACAGCGATTTGAAATTGCTTTCTCCGTTCGATATTTATAACATCTCTTTTATATCGTAAGTTGAGCAACACATTTTTATTAGTCCTTCATAGAGGTGCTCAGTTAAGAAACTAGGTAGAGTAATAAAAGCAACAAAGCAGATTTTTAAAACATGTGATACTGCGCTTCGAATCATGGAGCTACCGTAACACGTTCGTCATTGAGGATAAACAACAAAAACCGCAATAAAATAACATCAGTGAAAACTACGACCACATCAACAGCTTCAATAACAAGAATAAGAAGTTAGTTGATATTCGGAGTAATATTGTAGTCTTAATTTTAACGGACATGTTGAAATAATACAGGTAAATTGAAAACAGGAAGAACACAGTTACACAGATGGTGAGATATTTTAAAACTATTGTTCCTCACGGATGTGAAACGGGAGCAGTATGAACATTAAAATCAATAACAAAATCTGTATACCTTAGAAAACAAAGGCAAATTAACAATGACAATCTGATATAATCAATAATAATATTACAATTGTAAACAGTATATATAGCAAAATGGCAAATGAAAATTCAAACAAAATAATCTAGTGTTATATCAACCAGATAAATTAACATATTTATTTTAATAAAAACGCATTAAATGCAGTTTTTGTTCAATGATTACGATTGTGATACGTGCACAAGCAGTGTAATGTAGTGTAAATAAATGAGCAGCAAACAACCAGTGAATTAACTGTATATAAAAACAAAATCCTCTCTATCATTGCAAACTTCATACACTACTCAAAAAGCAAACATGTTAATAGTAGCAGAGTAGTAGTAACAAGGATTAAAAGCGAAAATAGAGCTTAAATACAATTATTACACAGTACGTCAGTTACAACACTAGAAACAATAGGGATTAAACAAAAGAATTAAATGTGTACAACAATAAGAGCCACCATAGCCACCTACGCATTTCGACACACTGACAGGAAACGTATTCCTCAAAGTAGCAAAACACTGAAAGAAATGTTAATATTGTAATTCCAATGACTAAAGAAAAAAATAAACAATACATCGGGACAAGTCAACTCTTCATATGTTATCATCAACTGCAATTGGTAAATATCCCGTAGTCATAAAAAGACGTACTCACAAATTTTGATGACAGAACAAAATCTCTCTACGAAATGCCTTTTTGTATTAAATTTATTTACATACATTATTTGTTTATTCAGATTTGTTTTCTTTCTGTTTGTAGACGATACTGGTGAAAAACATTCAACAGGGATGTAAGCACGTCTTCCGACATATGATATGTATATACGTATATACATTTTTTTGTCCCATTTATATATGTAAATATATTGCTTCCTTATTGCCCACAAGGGTCCATAGAGTGGACCAACATGGACAGACAAGGGGATTAAGGCGATTACATCGACCACAGTTCGTAGCTGGTACTTAATTTATCGACCCTGAAATGATGAAAGGCAGTGTGGAACACGACGGAATTTGAACTCAGTGGCGTATGTACTGCCCCGTGCTTACCTTATATTAGGTAAAAAAAGGGTAAAGACCCTCTTCGGTCAGGCACTGACCATGGGTTTGCACCTAGAGAGTTACCCTCCCAGGCACAAGTCTGGGCAAGGTTGTTTTATGGAAGACCAGCAGTCGCCCATGCATACCAGCCTCCCCTCTCCACGCCACCAGTGTTATCCAAGGGAAAGACAAAGGTCGATACAGCTTGGCACCTGTGACGTCGCAACTCATTTCTACAGCTGAGTGAACTGGAGCAACGTGAAATAAAGTGCCTTGCTCAAGAACACAACACGCAGCCCCGTCCGGGATTCGAGCTCACAACCTCACGATCGTAAGCTCGACGCTGTAACCACTGAGCCATGCGCCTAATATACATATTAGGTATGTATATAAATTTTGTACGAATTTTATCTTCAATTATCCCACTCATTTTTCTTCCGTTTCCTCGCTCAGTCTCTCTCACATTGCTTGGCCCTCTCTTTCTTTAACTCGCACTATTTCCCACTCGTTTATCTCCCGTTGTCTCTGCTTTTTTTCCAATCCTTCAATCCCGCAGCCCCCTACCTATCTCTCATCCTTCCACGTGATCAGTGTCCGACCACCCATGATATTTCTATTCCTGGCGTGGCATCTGACCGCCTACACCTTTTATGACTATATTTTATGTTCCTCCCTTTAAGCTTTCCCTTGATAGACGCCAGCTCAATTTGATTTGTTCTCAGTCCAATATATACTAAATAGTAGTAAAAAACGACGCGCGTTTCGTGGCTATATTTTCAAATAAATAATAATAATAAAATCATTTCGATTTAAAATTAAATCGATATAATATGAATTGTATTTAAAAATATAGTTACTCATCTGGTCTAAAATGATAAATTATAATGAAATGATAATAGAATAAATGTACTTATCTTAACATGCTAATTATCAAATAAGTATCTAAAATACGTGTATTAATTATAAATAATCGAAAAGCATTTCTTAAAATTAAAATATTACTTATCAAATGATTTTCTTTAACTAAAAATTTAAACGTAATACGTATAACTTAGTATTTATAAGAAATATATTTCGTGAAAATAGGGCGTAAAAGCAAACTTGTATAACGTATTGATATTGTACGCCTGCTTAAAGATTTCTTCATCCACAAACATTGCTTTTCACCCAACATTCGTTCGCTTTCGGTTTCAGTTAAGTGATATCCTACCACATATTAGATTGTGTTCAGCACTCACAGCCTTTATTACTTACACTACAACCATTCCATTCCAATATGCATCTTGTAATTCTTAACCTGTCAGTCTGAATTTCCATAATATAAGCCCTTCTCTTAGCCCTTCCTGAATCATTTATAGGTCCTTTAATAAACGTATACGTACATAAAAAAATGACATGTTCATATTCATATTTACAACTAAATATGTGTGAGGCATATGGACTCTATAAACACGATGCGGGGAAATATTGAATGCATTCCATTCAAACAGAACATGCAGTTCTACATTTAGGCATCGAATAATTAATGTAGATATTGCTTTGTGAACAGACCAGATCAATTTAATGATAATTTTTTTTTATGTTAGAAAGGCAAGATTATTTACTGAATTTGCTGCGTATGTATCACGTTAATGCTAGATGAATGAGTGATGGTAGAGAATGTATATGTGCAATAAGCATAACTGAACAGATCAAGTGTATACTGTGAGAAACTATCTGAAACTGGACAAATAATTTGCATTTTACCATCATTTATGACAACATAAAATATCTGGATGAATAAATGAATGAATGATACTTTAGTGAATACAACCTGATGAATACAAGAATGTGCTTCAATCGTGGGCTAAACTAAGATTTATATACACCCAAGTAAGTATATGACTGCATATTCACATGTATATCAATCTTTATATAGCTATATATGAAGGCGAGCAGTCCTGTTGCAGGATTCAAAAGACATGTCAAACGAATTCATACCCTGGCATCGGTTCCTTCTGCCAGTAAAGCACAACTCTGCATTATGCACTAAAATGTGCAATTATATATATATAGAAACAGCTGTAAGACCTATCTATAAATGTTTTAATATCTATACAGCCTTGTTTTTTTATCTTATTACGCAAAAGATTCTTAGATGTATATATATATATATATATATATATATATATATATATATATATATATATATATAATATATATATATATACATATATTCGCTCCATATGAGCTCCAAACACAATCTCTCTTCAACTAATTCCTAACAACAGCGTTGTCTTTTGTATCGCCAGTGGATGAGGTTTACAAAATCACAGGAATTTGAAATCATTTTTGTAACTACCTAAACCTCCGTAAGTTGAAAAATTAGTCGTTTTTATTGTGCTAGTGAAGTGTCAAATCGAAAGGTATCAATTCATATTTATAAGTCTCATGCAGAGCAAAATTATGCTAGAAAGTGTAAAACTCATTTGAATAGGTTTATAACAAGCCCGAAGGTATACGATTAATTACAAATCTTAAAATCTTCTAGATGTTGAACAACCAAGAATAGGAACCTTCCACATGAACAAAAGGATAAGGAGCCTGAACTAAGGTCTGCTGGGTAGTTTGGAATGACAGTTAAATGCATTTCAAATACTTCAGCCTGGGTTTTCCGTGCTTAAGTGGTAGGGGAATAATGAACATCTAATCATAATATTTCCTGTTAAAATTCAGCTGAATTTGTAAGTGTGGAGGATTTTGTTTATAGTATAACTTGTATTATATGCTTTAAAAGTATATGAAAAATGTCGCTTTGAAGGTTTTTGTTGAATACGATTTAAATGTTTTGCCGACCTTGTTACATTGTGGTTGCCATAAAGTCATTACATGAAAATTAAGCACCGGAACCATAGTTTTCTAGCCTAATTTGTGACTTATGGAACAAATATTCTGTAATTTATTTATATTCATATATTAAAGATATTTGTTAATCTACATCATTAACTGGTTGTTATATCATTGCTGCTACTTACATTCAGAAGAGGTTTGAACATTTTAATAAATTGTTTTTCTTTCATCTTTCCTCTAACTTCACTTCTGTCATGTAGTTTGTGGAAAGACAAAAAATACAGGAAAACAGACAAGAAATATTTTCTGACCACATGTTTCTGTATGTTCGCTGAATGGAATTTGACGAAAATTAGTACTTCAGATTTGTTGTCTGTGGTCGCGTGAGCCTTTCGGTTAATGCATTCCTTGTCTCACTAATATATTATTCCTCGCAATTCGGGCATCTATTGCTGGAGATCGCAGACTTGCTTTTGCTATTCATATCTGCATTTGTTAAAAATCTCTCCATTTCTTGTTCTAATGCATCTACCAGTATGCGTATACTGACACGTTCCACATCTGTTATCATTTTACTTGTATGATGTGGATGTTTTTTTCCTGTTTATGCATATTAAATTGTGCCATTGTAATAGAATATTTACGTCATGTGGTTGCCTTTTGCTTACGATAAGTGTTTGATTAGTCATCGTATTATTTCATTTTTCACTTTGTTTTATGATGGGTAAATTTGTTTCGATGATGTTAAAAATATTTTGGCGATGTCGGTTGTGTGTTACTAAAAATGGTATTGTGTTCCGATGAGTTCGTCTTTCACTTGTTGCCCTAAATAGTTCTATATGTATCTCTTTTGCTCATGGTATGCTATTTTGTATAAGTAGGAGGGGATAATTTTGCTTTAGCAGAAATCCTTTGAGTTCTATAAGTCGTATGTACTTAGTATTTCGATCAACTACTATAGTACAAATTTTCTTGGTTAGACAGTACCGGGTGTTGCGTTTTGTGTATTCGTTGGCATGATTTGAAATTTAGGTATTGGCGTGTATCAGTGCTTTTGTAGTAAATATCAGTTGTGATTGTGGTGTTGTTTGTAATTACCATTATATCAAGGTATGGTAATAGTATGTTGCTCATTTCTCTTGTGAATTTGAGAATAGGAGGCAGATTGTTGAGGAGGGTACTGAATTCTTCCAGATTTTCTAGGGATTTGGTCCAAATTAGGAAACACTCATCGAGGTATCTTTTTCACGCGTCCCCTATATGTTTTTAAAGGTCGTGTCGTTGTTTTCTTTAATATTTATATATATGGTGTTCAAAGTATCCCCATACAGAGTTTATGACTAGAGCAAATCGCGTCCCCATAGCTGGGCCTTGAATTTGGAGGTTGTTTTTCGACCGTTGAAAAGCGATATATTATTTTCGAGGATGAGGCTAACCGTATCTAGTATGAAGGTTACAGTAAATCTACGGGGGATCGATTCTCTGTGCTTACCAACCCAATAGTTTATGGCAGTAATTCCCAAATCATGCGGAATGTTCGTATATATGTTTGTTACATCAATACTAACAATGAATTGGGTTCTGTTGTTTTGGGCAGATGCGACAGGAAATTGACGTCATCCCGAATGAAACTAGGTATCTGATTGCATAGGTGTTTTAGGATATTGTCAATGAGGTAACTCAGTCGATGTGTAGGACAGGCTTGAGCAGCTATAATAGGTCTTAGTTTAAGGTCTTTTAGTTGTAGTAGTTTCATATATTCACTTACTTGTTCCTTCAGAGTGTTTTGTATTTCTTTTGACTGATGTATTTTAGGTAAGCCATATAAGTTGCTAGATTTTGACTCGAAATTGGTAATATAGTCCCTTTCATTATAAGTGAGGAATTATAATATTCTGAGACTAAATAATTGAGTTTCTTTATGATGCGGTGGTCAATATTCGATGGTATTTCGTGGTAGAACGGTGTATCCTTCAAATAATATTCGGCTAGATCTCGGTAAGATACCGTATCCATTATAGCAATGACACCACCTTTATCTGCTTGTTTCATGACAATTGTGTTGTCGTTCTGAAGACGTATAAGGTCATACTTTTCAAGTTTTGAATTGTTTGGCATCACGTTGATGTTATGCCTCAGGGAAACTCTGGAGAAGATATTAATAAAATGATCTTGATGTGTATTTCGTCCTTTTGGCAGGTTAAATTTTGATCTATGTTTCGCCTAGGTTCGGTTTGGTCATTGTATGTTTCAAAACCTCCACAACTCGTATCTTTCTCCGATTCCTCATGGTTAACTGTAGGTGTGGGTGCGAAGTTTACTGCTTTCATCTAAAACGAAATTCGTAAATCTCTATATTTCTTTCTGAAATTTTTAATAATTTCAGAGTCTACCCTATAAATTGTTTCACAGATGTTTCTTCTAGGACGTTTTCTCTTTCCGGTGTTTGTTGTCTTGACCCTAAAAAATGGATTCCTTTTTATATATTATTTCTTCTATTATCAACCTATTTTTCTAGTGTGTTTTGTATTTTCGTTGTGGTATTTGGTTAGCTATGTTTTTCTCTCTCGTTCCTAGGTATGAGGATATTAGCTATATTTTCAGTTTGTGAAAATAATTTTGCGGGGTTTGTCTGACGGTCTAGTACGGGTTGGTTTTTTGTTCCGTATCTAATAGGCGATTTTCGTAGAGGTCTTGAATGTGATTTCCTCCCGGTTTTCTTCCTCTAATATAGTGTCTTGTTTATATACGTGTTGATCAAAGGAATATTTGTTTTGTTTGTGGTATTCTTGTATGTTACGTGCATTAGTATATTTCTTTTCAATTTTAAATAATAAAAAGGTCTTATCGTAGTTCCTTGTGGCTGACTGTCTTTGTCGTCTTACCACCTGTTTTCGTGTATGTTGTGTTCGCTAGGTTGCTTATTTATTTTCTTTTACGTACTACTGGGATATCGTTATCGAGGTTCTCGACGCATTTATTAAGAAACAAGTGTTTGTTTTGCCATAAATGTCTTGATTTACGTTTTTTGTAATATCTTTAATCCACATTTCTTTCATTTTCCCAACTATGTTCCCCGTACATATTTTACATATCACCTCGATAATTTCATTGTCAGAAGTTTCGTGTTTTGTCTTGAATCGAGACTCTTTACTTGGATTGATAGAGTTGTCTGCCTTCAATTTTGACATAGTCAGAGCCCATCTTAGTTTTGTTTCTTCCTCCGGTTCTCCTATAATTTATTTAATTAAGTATTCACGGGAAAATATAAGTACGTCTGACTTAATCCAATCTGTGTACGTCTCAGCTTATTTCTTACATTTGTATGCTTACTCTTTACACATTTTTACTTGTTTCAGTCATTTGACTGCGGCCATGCTGGAGCACCGCCTTTAGGCGAGCAAATCTACACCGGGACTTATTATCTTTGTAAGCCCAGTACTTATTCTATCGGTCTCTTTTTGCCGAACCGCTAAGTGAAGGGGACGTAAACACACCAGCATCGGTTGTCAAGGAATGCTAGGGGAACAAACACACACACAGACACATACACACACACACACACACACACACATATATATATATATATATATATATATTATATATATATATATATATATATATATATATATATATATATATACATATATACGACAGGCTTCTTTCAGTTACCGTCTACCAAATTCACTCACAAGGCATTGGTCGGCCCGGAGCTATAGCAGAAGACACTTGCCCAAGATGCCACGCAGTGGGACTGAACCCGGAACCATGTTGTTGTTAAGCAAGCTACTTACAACACAGCCACTCCTGCTTATGTATATTAAGATGATTTTTCCATCTCGTCCAAATTTGTTTTCTTTTTCGATAGGTTTCGTTTTCTAAATTTGTTTCGTTAAGTCTTTATATCTATGCTGGGTGTGTTAGGTATTCTGTGAGACTTTTTACGAATTCTGATAGGGTCTCAGATAAATCCTTGATTTCTGAAAGTATATTTATACATATGTTATTCTTATCTATCGATTGATTCTCCAGTTCATGTAGGATAGTGGTTTATGTTTCCATTATTGAGATGTGTTGATAATCCCCATATCTCTTTAAAGATCGTGTCAGATTCTGGGGTTTCCGTTCGTTATTTACCAGTTATATTTACTTATATCAATATGAATATATTTTTTCCGAAATTGTGTAAATGTGTATAGAATAATATATCAGTCAAATAAAGTTAAAACAGGGGCTAGTCTTCCCGTTTTTTATTATTGTATTTTATATATTGTTGAAGTGCATTGAACATTAGAATGCTATTTTGTAATGTTCAAAAAGTTCAGTTAACGCTTTCATACGTTCGTAGTTTCCGGGTATCGTCATCTCTCGCCAATTACCTACGTGCTATTTAGTTAATCCTCACTAAGCCTTATTAATGCTATTATTACGTTATTTGATAGAGTTCTTTCGTTAAACACTCTGTGACCTCTACAAAGAAGTTATGACCCTTGTGTCTCCTTTTTCTGTCTGCTCTTGTCCTGTTTATTTCATTGTCTGTGTTATAATATATCCATATCTAGGCATTAGTATTGCTGTGTTTATGTCATCAATATGGGTATGCGCGTCTTGTGTGCGGGTATATCGGTTTGTTTATTACAATGTGCTCGTGTCATTCATTTATTTACTACTATGTGTTTCCTTGTCTATTTAGCCGCCCGGTTGCGTTGTGTGACGGAGTTGGTGTAGGTGTAGTAGATAGATAGATAGATAGATAGATAGATAGATAGATAGATAGATAGATAGATAGATAGATAGATAGATAGATAGATAGACAGACAGATAGATAGATAGATAGATAGATAGATAGATAGATTGATTGATAGATGGATATATAGATAGATAGATAGATAGATAGATAGATAGATAGATAGATAGATGGGTGGATGGAGGGATGGATAGATAGATACGTGTGTGTGAGAGTGTATGTGTGCGCGTTTAACCTTTAACTTGTACGTGATCGAGGCCATGTTGCAACAGCACCGTGAAGGATTGAAGTCAAACAAATCACACCCAATACATATTTTTAAGCCATCATTTACAAGTGAGGAAACTATAAATTCAGGAACAGAAATGCTCCAACAGCCGTTCATAAGGTGTGACAAGCCACAATCATAGACACAAAAACAGTTATATATATAGCCAGATGATACATAATTACACGTTCTGATGCTTTTTGCATCGAAATGCTCTTCCGTGGCTCTCAAAGCGCCTAGTGGTGAAGTCATTTCACCATGTCAGCTTATCAGATTTCCCTTGCGATCATTGGCAATTGAGTTGTTTTGACTCTTACTTCTAGCAGTACTGGTGCTAATAAGTGCCTTTGTCCACTTAAGTAACGTATATATATTTGCATTTAGTTCGTAAAATTGCGAATTGCCCAGCCATATTATTTATAATTTTCCCTTTTACCTTTTTTTAAAATCAGCGTATGATCTCAGTGAAAATCCTATAGGCTGACAAGACAAGATGCTGAAGAGTGTTAAGTTGCATTAAGCATCAGAACGCTAGATCATCGATAATCAAGCTGTACCTGCGACCATAGACAGCTTGTCTCACCTGTCAGCTCATTAAGATAGTGATGTTGTTGGTTTTTTCTAACAAAACTGTTGCTGATTAGTTCCGTTCATCATTTTAGTGGTGTATATTAATTCACACACACGCCCACACACATATATATATGCATTTTCATATACACGGGTAAAACACATTAATATAAAAACTTGATAATGTATATACATATATATGAATGTGTAAGTGTACATATACATGCATATATATACTTATATATACACACATGCACATATATATATATATATATTTATATATATATATATGTATGCATATATATATACATACATATATATAGCTACATATATATATTTACTCACGCACACATATATACGTATATATATATATATATATATATATATATGAATACAAATACACACATATATATATATATATATGTATGTATATATTGCCTCAAATGACATTGGTTCATTAAATATGATTTTATCTTTTCTTAGTATGTTATACACATCTACCTATGAATTATTTTAATTCCCTGATGTAAAGTTATGTTCAGCGAACCTATTCGATGAACGACATGGTAAATGAAGTGAGATATTGTCTTATGATTGAATCAGAAAATAATGACAACATAGTAATTTATTTAGACATATTGCATTAATGCGAACTTGAAAAGCAAATGATATATAAGCAGAAATGTTATTTGTAAAGTATAGGTAAACGGTTGTTTAAATATATATCGAATTTTAATACTTATTCCTACAAACCTCTCAGAGTATTTCTCTATCGTCCGTGTTTTATCAAATTCTTTGATATAGTTACTATGAATATTACCAAATATAATATTTGACTATGCTTTCTTCGTGGAATTTCTAAGGTAATAAAATTACATCCATGAATTCTTCAGGATACCTAAGACTGTTGAGATTAATAGAATATATTTTTCTATGAAAACCTGTAGGTCAATGAATACAATCAAGCAAGTGAAATATGTTAATTCTAAACAACCAATTTACTGTGGTGGGTGACTGGATTAAATGCATGCTTCCGAGCGTGTTACGTGACTAAATGACTGTGACAATATGTGGCGTTAAGAGTTTGTCTGTTGTGCTTACTTCGACTGAAATAATATATTTAATAATATAATTAAAATGTTGTTGTCCCATCATGCTCGATAGGTTTCCTATTAAATATAGCGCTGTGATGCAGGTTTGTAATTAAATTGATTGTATTAAGTGTACAAGAAACATTGTCTAAGTACCAATGGCGTCTAATGAAGAATTTCAATATATTCAGAGATTTGAAACATGACAATTCAAAAGACGTAAGTAAATTGAATTTCACTTTATAAGAATTCCTATACGGATATACGTCAAGTTTTCCAATCTCATAACAACATTTCTAATCAGTTTCTTGCCTATTGCTACTTAATTGCATTTCTAAAACCAAACAGTGGAATATTACATGTAGATGCTAAATCTGACATTTAAGTATCTCTAGATAGTTGCCTCGTGTGTATTGCATGCGTGAACACAAGGGACAATGTTATATTCGCGCATTTTCATACACGAAACTATGAAAAATAATGACTGAGAGAAGACAGATGAATAGTATTTCCACAGTTGTGCGAACTGGTTGGTATAGGGGTCCAAACGTTGAAACTTATAATTTTAAATACACGAACACTTAAGGTAACACATATATATCTATACAATTAAAGAGATATATTAGGGTGGTCAAATCTAGACCACCGTTGAACAGCAAGTTTTTTTCCATAATGACTGCGAAATAAAAGTAAAATGTAGGGTACCGTTCACAATTATAGAAATATTTACATAACGTCTCAGGAAGCGATGTATGAAGATACATCGAAATTAATTCGTATTGCTTCTTCAGCATTTTAACTTGATGTATGAATAGGGACAATTTATCAGCTCTTATATTACGGAAGGATTTTATCGTCTAAATATGTTCACTGCGTTACTTATATATTTCTTTAGTGTGGAAACCATTTCTTTCCTTAAAATATACAAATGGGACTCACTGCAAACCTTTGAATACTTGGCAAAGTTAAAGCATACTGATTTAAAACAACGTTTTTAGTTATTCATTTTAAAAAAAAGTCTGTATCGCATACCACTGTTCGGTATTTTTATCGGCTTTATTTTTTAATATTTCTATCATTTAGACAAACAGTGTACTCGTTTGTAAATGGTACAAATCTTGTATTTGAATGTTTTTAATACAGGGGGAAATGTATATTATCCGACGAATGAATGAGTATTTAAAAAAATCTCCAGGAGTCTTCAATTCATTTTCCTTGGGAAACCAATCGCAAAGTAGTCATTAGTACGTGTTTGCCAGTGGATACTGAGTATCATCTGTTAGAATTATTTGCTCTGGCCTCAACATTTGACGATTATTCTACGCAAAATTAATGACTTACCTCACATTTTCTTGCAGCTTAATCACATCTTCACTCAGGAACTGATATGCAGTTACTCGGTCAAAGTTTCGATAAGCATTTCAGAGTTTCGATTTCCAAAAGAATGGCGGGCCGCCTTGTCTGCAAAGTCATGTTAACGATATTACTAGTAAATAAAATGGTGAAATTCAAAGATGGAGAGAATCGAAATACCTTATGAAATAGGGCATATAATGCATGCTGTTTGACATCCTTCTTATTCAAATCGGACTTGGCGTCATACGACTTTATCCAGTACACTCGACGTCCGAATTCCCTCGATTGGAATTGAATTAAAATTTGATATTTTCTAATCTATCTAGGCGGTTGATATCAAAGATAATATGCGACTATTGATAGCCCAAGTTTGACAGAATCTGTTGCCTCACCTAGACCACAGAAGCAGATATTTAATGCTTTTAATCTTTAAGAGTATATTATTTTACTCTATTTTCCCATTAGCAATTTTTTCCAAACTGATAAAATGTTTTCCCATAACAGTCGTCGAATTGCAAACTTACAACCTGTGAGCTAAAGTACTGCATCATCAGTTATTGACTAATAATTTACCACTCCTCACTGGCTATTGTCTACAATATATTTCCCTTTAGGGAAAAACATAGAAATAAAATTGGCAACCGGATACGATTGCCGTTGTCAATCAGATGAAAATATTTATCCTAAAAAAATATGACCGGATACTGAGTTCAAGTACTTGTCCTGAAGCATTTTGTAATTACTGGTACACATCACTTAATGCTATCAGCAACTAAATGCTATTATAATATGTAATTCACTAACAAATTAAAAA
>NC_043015.1:9573438-9595938 GCF_006345805.1 Octopus sinensis
TTTTGTTCCTACTTAGATGAATATTCTTTACAATACACACACACAAACCTGCATACATATGTGTGTGTGTGCGTGTTTATATATATATATATATATATATATATATTATATATATATATATATATATAAATATTAAAATTCCCAGAAACCGCCAACATTTGTCTTGTATAAGTTTAATGTATGTACTCTATGAAGCAATACTATTCATCCTTCAGTTTGGGACAAAATTATTTTATACATAGCGTGATGTGAAAATAAACATATATATATATATATATTATGTGTGTGTGTGTGTGTGTGTGTGTGTGTGTAATGACGAAAGCTGCTCTAAATTAATATTAATGATAATTTTCTTACCAAAGATTTTCTGAATTACGGAGATGTACTTGCATAGCAAATAATTTGATTTGAGATCGTGTGCTGAAACGAAAACAATTGCAGCGTGGAAGGTGTTTGTAAGCCATTTAAGAATCACACAAAAGCCTTTCGATTCACTTCAACATTTAATTTTAATTTGTCAAAATAGTTTCGTCGCTTTAAGACCGCGACAAGTGACGAAAATATTTTGACAAATTAAACTTAAATGTTGAAGTTAATCGAACGGCTTTTGTGTGTTTCTTAAATAGCTTACAAACACCTTCCACGCTGCAATTGATTTTCTTAATATTTTAAATATATTTTCGTAATATGTTTATTTTGTTTATAGCGTGACACTAATGTTGGTTTCACATTCTACCGCAAGGCCAACATTTTCACGTAGGGGTTAACTCGGTTACATTGGTTCTAGTGCTCTACTGGTACTTATTATAACGTCTCCGAAATGATGAATGACAACGTCGCCCCCACGGAATTTGAACTCATCACATTTAAACGGGTAATATGCCGGTAAGTATTTTACTCGCTATAATACTAACATTATATATTAGTATAGAGTGGTGAGCAAACAGAATTGTTACAGCTAGTGGAAAAATGTTTGCGGCATTTCTTGTAAGTTTACGTCCAAATTTGAAGTGGTGCCGCGGTCGATTTGCCTGCCATTTCAAGACCGATAAATTAGAGCACCACTTGAAAACTGGAGTCGATGTATTAGAGTTAAACCCTGCCCTAAACTTAGCAGACGTGTGCCAACAGTGAAATTGATATTGTATATTGATAAATGTGTGGATTTTAGAGAATGCCATAACATGTATTGCTTTATTTTGAGTGTAACTCTATCATGCATGTTGTAATCATTACTTTACTTTCGGAGTGTATATAACTAACCAACAATCAGGTACCTTAGCTGTTTTAATTTGTGTTACTCTACATGCATGGTATTGTAAAATCATGGTATTTTTGATGTTACTGTTTTATTAAGTTATCAACCTTCTTATGAATTCACTAAACATCAAGGTAGTTTAGGATTCCGAACAAAGATACCTGGAATATAGAAAAATCACTATATTCGAGAAATTATTCTGTATTCTAATATCATTATATTTCTTGCATATGATGTGCAACTTGTTCTACTAAAATTGCAGTGTACTGTATGTATAAGAAAACAAATAGCACTAATGAATTCAAAGTTCTCGTCTCGTGAATGTCACAATAAAATATTGATACATCAAAAGAGGTTTATAAAGAAACTATTTCAAAACGAATTAAAAAGGACACGAAAATTAAACAAACACATAGATTCACAATCAGTGTCGGTGATATAACAATAATTAAAGTCTATATCGTCATAATTTACAAATGTGAGCAATCAGCAGGAACAACGATTCAAAACTAGTATATCAATTAATAAGATGAGCTCGTTTAGCATTAAAAGCGAAGATGCAAGATTTAGACATGAGCAAAATTACCAGAATCAAGATGCGTTGCCAAACCGTGCAGACTGGAAAATGTATCATAATTTCAAGATCACATCGAGCATTTTGGAATTTCTATACCCTTCAACCTTCATCGGGTGTCTTGGTGGAATTCGAACTTGGGTTCTCATTCGTAAGGTATATTTCGATGTTGTTGTTGTTGTTATTATTATTATTATTATTATTATTATTATTATTATTATTATTATTATTGTTAATGTTATTATTATTATTATTATTATTATTATTATTATTATTATTATTATTCAGGTCACTGCCTGGAATCCAACTCGGAATCTTGAGGTTAGTAGTCCGCACTCTTAACCACTAAGCGTAGTGATTAAGAGCGCGGGCTACTAACCCCAAGATTGCGAGTTCGATTCCAGGCAGTGACCCGATTAATAATAATAATACTAATAATAATAATAACAATAATAATAATAATAATAACAATAACAATAACAAAAATAACAATAATAATAATAATAACAATAATAACAACAACAACAATAATAATAATAATAATAATAATAATAATAATAATAATAATAATAACATCGAAAAATACCTTAGGAATGAGAACTTTCCCCAAGACATCTGATGAAGGATGGTGGGTATATCAGCCGAAACGTTGTGCTAACAACAAGCAAGATGAAAACAAATATCCGTCAAATGTAAATAATGCACGTAATTCCTCATCTCTTAAATATAGAACATTGTTAAATAAAAAGCGCACAAGTAAGTCCCTTGGAATGATTGAATATCTGACTTAGACTTCCTGGAAGAGCAAACGTGGGAGAGTAAAAATGTGGAGGGTGTAAGATCAACTCTCAGGAAGTCAAGCAAATGTGAGTCTATAGGAAAGGATAAAATTGCTAACATTTGGTTCAATGACATCCCTGAGAGTCATGGACTGGTGACGGAAATTTAGAACAATGTTTTGCAGAAATCTAGTAGGATCTAGTTAATGGTATTAGATTTCTGCTTCCAAAAAATGAAGAAACAAATAAAACACATATTCTTAGACTCATACACTGATTAACAACAATATATAAACTAATTGATTAAATACACAAATAGTTTTTTAATAGAAAATGGCATCTTAACAAATAAGCAAAAATGAGGTAAACCCAGGTCCTATGGTTGTAAAGGTCAGCTACTCATCAATAAGACGATCTTAGAAGATTATCACAAACAGCACAAGAAATTGTCGATAGCCTGGATAGAATATAAAAACGCTTTTGATAGTCTACCACATAGCTGGATTAAGAAATGTCTTGAAATGGAAAAAAATAGCACCAACTGTACGAAACTTTTTGTTTGTAAGTATAAGATCACTGGGAACAAGACTGACTTTGAAAATGGACAATGAATCTCTCAATGCTGGAGATGTAAGAATTTCAAGTGGTATTTTCCAGGGTGACTCTCTGTCAAGATAACACTTTTTTTCTAATCTTCATGCCTCTCTGGAAATTGATCGATAATATAGAATCTAGCTATAAAAGGTTTGATGAATATATAAATAATTTATTTTCTGTGGCTAATTTACAGCCCTTTGCAAAATATGACCAAAAACTACAGGGCGTACTAGCAATTGTTAAACAATTCAGTGGTGGCATTAGGATGCAATTTGGCCCAAAAAATGCCATAAAGGAGTTAGAACTAGCGGAGAGCTACAAATATTAAGGAGTATTTGAAGGTGCTACAATCTAACATTCAGTGATGCGGGAAAGGATCAGGAAAGAATGTTATGGCAGGGTAAATGCATACTCAAGACGGGGCTGAATGGAAGAAACCAAGATTGAAGCGATCAATACTTTAGACATACCGGTTGTTATACACAGTTTCAAAATTGTTTACTTGTCAGTTACTGAAATATGTAGTCTCGACGGGAAAACAAGAAAGATGTTCTTAATGCATATAATGCACCCCCTTAAGGCAGATATAGAACGACTTTACCTGACAAAATTGAGGGTAGCCTTGAACGTTTACAACTAGAACTAACAATGAAGTTTGCCACGATTGGCCTAAACACCTACCTTAATAACTCTGATGACTGGCTGTGAAAATCTTTCTTACAGAATGGAGACATGTAAATATCATATTCAGTAACATAAGAGACAAAACTTATCTACATGAATTCCAAATACAACAAATTGCAGAATTATTCGTACTGGAAACAAGTACAGAAAAAGCCAAGCGTATGAAAACTCGTGCTAAAAGTGCTACCTCATATATTCTTACTGATAAATAGCAGAGAAAAACCACTCAATCCAAATATCCAAAGAGAGCTGATAATACCAATGTTGTCAAAACCCTTACCCATCAGTGGTAAGTGTCTTAGGGACAGAAGGGTTTTCTCATAGAATCCCAAGAGGAATTCCTACCTATAAGGAGCTACCAGGCCAACATAATAAATAACAGCAGTAGCCCAGCATGTCATGTATGAAAACAAGCATCGATCATGTTGTTTCTACGTGAAGCATTCTGGCGCCTAAAGAGTATTTCAACATGCATGATAGAGCAGCACAATATATCCACTGGGTCGTTTACAAAACCGTGAACCTGAATATGATAACAATTGATGGGAACACAAACCACATCCAGTTCTTGAAAAGGATCACGTCCGACTCCTCTAGACTTCACCGTTCAAACTGACAGCAAGATAGATGTGAATAGGTCGGACATTATATTGGAGGACATCAGAGAAAAGTCATGCTTAATTTATCTCTCACGACCTAATAAAAATTGAGCAAGTATAAAAAACTTTATATAGAAATTGAAGTAATGTGGAACCTCAAGGCGAAAACAATGCCTCTTGTCATATGTGCCTTAGGAATGATAGCAAAAGGGGCTGATAGCTACCTAGCTCTGATATTAGGAATTCAAAAAATGTCAGAAATGGAAAAAAGAAGGGCGCATGGGTACCGCCAATATCGTACCTAAAATACAGTCTATGTCATCTCAAATTTTGAAACAAACCTATAAGTTCCTCATGTTTTCTTAAACTTTCTCAAAAGCAATAGTTAGTGCAAAATCAAATATATGGCACCCTAATCATAACAGCGACTTGGACTTGTAACTTGATGTTACTTGAGGTCTTTGGGTGAGACTTGGATTTAACTAGTACAAATGCAAAGTAAATGGCAAAGATATCATAATATTAATGGTAATAACAGTTATAATAACAACAACAACAATAACATTAATATAAGAAGAAGAAGAAGAAGAAGAAGTGCATTCTAATCGATGTATCAATACCAACAAATGACAATATTTGTCTAAAGGGAGCGGAGGAGAATTTTCAAACTACAAAGATCTGGAAATAGAAGTAACTCGAATATGAAGCCTAAAAGCAGAAACAATTCCTATCACAGTAGGCGCATTAGGTATGTGGAAAATCATTCTAACAAATACATAACAACATCAGGGCATCTAAGTATATATGTCATATAGAAAATAGCACTACTGGACACCGCACACGTCCTACGCAAAACACTTTCAATACAGTGAAAATAAATAACAACAAACCACAGCACGTACTCAGGGCACACAGAGTAGTGATGGACAGCAAGGCTCACCAATGGAGAGGTTCGTAAGCAGATAAGGCCGAAAATGTTACTAGAAGCTGGGATCACAAAGCGTAGATTGGCATATTTCGGTCATATTATGCGGAGAGAATCCCTGGAGAAGGATATCATGTTCGGAATGGTCAGTGGCAAGAGAGGAAGAGGCCGACCAAGAACCCTATCGCTTGACATCAGGAGTGATACCGGAATGGACATGGCCACTCTGAAGGAAGTGACCCAGGATAGAACTGACTGTAGGACACTGATCCAACGAGTGACCGAGAGCCGACTTCGACTGAGCAGATAGAGGGAGAGACTGAATAATGATAATAATAAAAATGATAATGATAATAATAATAATAATAATAATAATAATAATAATAATAATAATAATAAGAAGAAGAAGAAGAAGAAGAAGAAGAAGATAAATGAGGAGGAAGAAGGGGAGGAAGAGGAGCGAAAGCAAAGACTCATTGAAGAAAATCAAAGAAAACAGAAGAGAAATAAACGAAGATGAAAAACAAATGATGAAATATTACTCCAACTTTTTGAAGAAAAGCCAAAGAAGAAGAATATCAACAATAAGAAGATACTCAATGGATGAATATATTGTTCTCCTCTTAAAATTTACAAAAAGAGGAAAATATTACTTGAGAAAATGATAGCGATTTTCTTCTATAGATGCATTGTAGTTTTCACTTTTGATTCAATTTCTTTTCCTTTTAATAAAAGTCACGGCAATGAAAAGGAAAAACGATTTTTTAAACTACAACATACACTATGAGAAAACTAAAAAAATGACAATATAGCTAACAACACAATACATAATTTAAAAAAATAAAACACATTGAAATAAACAAGCAGTAGCACTGCAATTTATCTTGTTTAAGAGAGATATTTATTAGCAATTTTATGTGAGGTAATAATTTTTATTTAACCACTAATGCTACATAAATCAAATCTATCCTGACTGTTACATTATTCTTTACTTGTTCATTCTTTGAATAAATGATGAGGTTTTGTCTGAAATTCACCTCCCCAAAATGTCAAATTCAAACATTAACTAACAAGTTTGATCGACTTTGACGGATATTTTATTATTTATTCATTCCTTTCTCCCTTCATACTGGTTTCAAAAAGTACACCATCATTAGAATTTTTATATTTATTTTATATTTTAATAGTATTTCGTGGCGATCGTATATTTTTTCCGTTATAGTCTCTACTGCAATAAGAAAGAATATTTTTCTTACATAGAAATAAAATTATTTCTATTTATACTTTTGCTTTAGATATTATACATGCTGAGGTAATTGTACTGGTTGGTGAAGTGGAGTGCTCTAGATATAAACTACGAAATACGTGTCTGATGGTCTTCAGCTTATTCTTTACTTCCTGAAGTCCTATCTCCTTACGGCACACTTCAGTATTCTTCCGTCTGACTAAATAATATAATTAATCCTCGTATGTTGCAAGTCGATAAATTTGCATTCAATACTTTCTTAGAAATCCTATTACAATTACACTTTTGAATTCATCATAGATAATGAATTGTATTGGTTTTCCTTTATGTTTGCTTTGTTGTTTTCGCTCTGGGATAGTTATGATCATGAAGATATATGAACAAAAACTTTATCAGTTTCTTACTCATAATTCTTTTCTTTCAGCATTTTGTATTGAGGAACATATGATACATCCGAATTGTGTGTGAATTGTGGAAGGCTGTCGGCTATTCGTTATAGATGTTTTGTTTAAGATAAAAACGTCATGATATTAACATTTTAGAAATCACTTGAAAACCCATCAGAGTGATGTTAGCAGAGTGTTTCTAAAATCTTACATCTACCTTATAATACAAACACATAATTATACGATGTTTGGGCCAGGGCTCCTATCTCTATAATCTACCAATAGGGTCGCTATCTCATGGGGATTTTGTTTCTGTACTGCAACGGATATTCTCTGTTGGAGTTTGTTATGTCGTATCAACTTCATCTGAGAAACTCTAGTCTACTATACATGGAAGAGCTAAAACGATATTATTGAACAATTGTATTCTTTTTAAACGGAAAATATTGTGAACACAGTAATCCGTCGCCATATCACGGATCACCTATCGCGCACTCAATAAATTGTGATGTTCGTCTGGAACTCTTGACGTGGAGTGATCCGGTTGTGTTTTGAAAACGTTTACATCCATTTTGTGTAGCTCCCTCACGCTCTTTGGGAGAAATTTGCATACCGAAACAAAGCGTTTCCTGCGCCTATAACAATACTCATATGCTTTTGAATGACTATGACTTGGCAGAAAAATCCAATTTTAATATATATCAGGATAATAGATGAATGAGATGTATGAGGAGGGGACGAAACATTAACAGGGTGGCACTGAATAACTGCATTGCGTCTGACTCCTCAAAGAAAACATCAAAATAACTGGTAGAGACATCTCTTGAAAATGGACATAATTTAGCATCGTAATCTTATTAAGTACCTGCACAAAGTGGTTTTAGTTACCAAGGACGTTCATGCTGACATAATCGCTACATTATTAAATAACACTCCAGTTTCATCAAAGATACAGAAGTTATCAGCTGAATTTAGTGAAGGAACTGGCAGTCATGAAGTTACTCGAAGTTCTGGACATCCTGCAAGTATCACCACCGAGGAAATATCGATCGTTTTCACCACATAATCATGGATGACAGGTGATTGACAATAAATATAATGGCCATTGTTATTATCATATTACAAGAGAAGGTAAAGTATAATCTCCACAATGAACAAGGTATGAAAAAGGTTTCTGCTCAGTAGGTGCCAGGTCTACTAGACTCTGTATAAAACGCGCAACAGACTGGACATATAATGGGAAAATCTGACATTGCCTGAGGTTGATCCAGCTGGTGTCCCTCAATGTGTCCTCACCAGCGAATAATGAATATTTCACCACCTTGAGCAAGAGACAAAGAGACAATGCAGTAGACTCCACGTCCTCGCCTGCTCCAAATGAATCCAAGTTTGTTTCATATACAGGGAAGATGATGACCTCAACTTTGAAGGATGATTCAAAGCATTGTATTTGGAAAATAGTCATTATGACCATCAACTGCAAATACGCTGAGGCCGTAACGAAAGGCTGACGAGACCCAACGTCTATGAAAACTGACGAATGACGTCTTGCTTCATCAGAAGAACACTCCACCACACAAATCATTTGTTTTAATGGGTGCTGTGTGTGATTGTGTCCTACAGCTAGTTGTTCACTCTCCACTTTTCTTTTGAATTGGGCCCGTCTGTAAAATAGAGTCGACTGGGAACCAGAAGCGCAGTGAGGATTACATCATATCCATTGTCATGACTTTATTGATAACACAATGAATGTCTCTTCCCCAATGATATCCAAGTACTGCAACACCGATTGAGGAAGTGTGTGGACCGCAAGTGGGATTATGTTGAAAAATAAATCACATTCCTTCAGAGCATCTTGGCAGCCCGTGAGTTTTCCGGCCAAACCTTGTAAAGTAACGCTTCATTCGTGTTAGTTATTTTGAGACGTATTCTTCACTTCGATCCTCATTGATTTATCAAACACGCTGCTGGTCATGTTACTCTTAATATTACATCTGATCAAAGATGTAAATTTCCTTCACGTCCACTTGGGAAAATCAATAAAGTCTATCAAATCTGAAAAGGTAAAATAATATTAAGTCATAAATACTGAACAGATACGTTAAAGAATCCAATTATTTGCTTGCAAAACATTGTGAAAATGTCATGTGAATTTCAGGTCTTAGAAACTAGATACTAAAGTCAATATGTGAGTTTTGAAGCTCATTTTGAAACCTAGAGCACACCGATTAAGCAACTAACAGAATTAGCTCTTCATGTATAATCTAGACTTCTTAAAGTGATATAAAGAGAGTAACTTTCTGAGGAATTACTGTATTTCAAATACTAAAGTTACTACTGTGTCCTCAGCTATGAAAGATATAATAGACACCTTGACATAGTAAGGTTGAAAACTAGAACCATCAAATCGCATTCAAACATCTTAGATAAGCGGCAAAAACATTTGTCACAGTTAACCTGAAGAAAGACTAGCTAGATACGAATGGATGTTTTTCAGATCAATAAAGATGGCATATGAAAGGATAACAATAAACGATCACCCGGAGAATAAACGAATCCTAACACACGCATGAGAAAATATATTTCATAAAATTCAAAATCCTTCTACTTAGTTTCAAATACATATTACAAAATTAAGGCGTTCTATTCAATAATGCTGAAAAACTAGTAAATATCAGTTGTGGAATATGCATCAGAGATACACGGATGGGCGAATCAATTCCGACTAGTATGTCTAAATATAGTTCACACAAGTAACCATAATCTATCCGTTACATTTTTGTTAACTATCTGCTTCTCTGGTTGAATGACAAAGAGGAAAGACACTTCCAAGAATTGATATGCAAATACGATAATTTCTAGAATGTGATACACTTTCGACGACGTGCATTTTAAGATGGTTGGATAAGTATTTCCAAACTAGTTTTTAATCCGATCAGTGTACACTCGATATCGTGAATTTCGAGCAATTTACTTTCCATCTGTAGCATTTATTTGAATCGTAGTCTGAAAAGAATAAAAGCTATGCCAATAATAAATTTAACTGTAACATCAAAACAAAAAACTAGACAAACAGCATTAAGAAACGAATAGGGATTTCGAAGTATTATTGCGAAGAAAATCAAAGGTAATAAGATTAACAAATTTCATCTATTCAAAGAATAGGTCTAAATAACAAATCATTATATAATAAATACCTATTAAGTTTATGTGCTTCATCATATCCATTTCAAATTACACATGTAATTCGGAATTGTATTTATTCCTTTATATGACTATATATATTTATTCATGTATTCCCGCACTTATTCCTTTTCCAGTATTTGTATTCCTGTATTCATTCAGTCTCTTATATGTTTATGCATTTGAGTATCCTAGAAACTATATTCCACTTCTCTGCAGAGCTACATCGCGATGTTATAACTTTTAGCTGAATATAGAATTTTAATTCTATTTCCTCAAATATCTCTTTCAAGTCTCGATGTACTATAAGCTTGAATATTATCTATTTCAGCTCATACGCAGAAGTTCAATTTGAATGGTTTTAGTGCAGCCACATTGATATCTGTCAGGAAAAAAACCCACTATTTATATAAAATTGGAAGCATTTGCAAATATGTTTCATGAATACGTTATTAGGACACACAAATATATACATATGTGTGTACGTATACATGTATATATATATATATATATATAATATATATATATGTATGTATATATACACGCATATATATATATATATATATATATATGTACGTATGAATACATGCATATATATATATATATATATATATATATATATATATATATATATTGATAAAACGGTAAGATAACAAAAGAAAGAAAGAGACCTCAATATTACGTAAATAGAGGAAATTATCTATACAATATGTTACATTACTCGGTAGTCAAGATAAAACTCTGAGTTTCAGATGCCGAAGTGGAAATCCACAACACCATCTCTTGCTATCTTTCTTTCATAGAATAATCTATGTGATATGCGTCCATATTAGATTCTTTTGTTTGTGAGAGTCCTCAACCGATGTTAGGCGATAATCCCAAAAAGGTCGTATTAGCTCTTAGTTGAGAATAACGTCGTCCGGGAGGAGAAAAATAGCCAGATAACCGAAGAGATGGTGTTGTGGATTTCCACTTCGGCATCTGAAACTCAGAGTTTTATCTTGACTACCGAGTAATGTAACATATTGTATATATATATATATATATATATATATATATTATATATATATATATATATATATATATTCATATATATATATATATATATATAGTATATATGTATAAGTATATATTCATACACGAACAGTTTTTATGTAATTCTTTCATAAGTACATATTTATCGAAATTCGTTTTTAAACATTATTTTTGAATAATAAATATTATTAGAAGTTTGTGAAAAAACTGTGCGTAAAATTTCTTATGTTATTTGTTGCTCATGTTCTTTCATATTATTTAGCAATGCTGAAACAGATATTAAGTGAAGGATATGATAGACTGTGTGTTCAGTGCAATATGTACTCATATAAATTTAATATATTTCTAAAAAGTGATAACGACTAATATTGTTACTATCTGCTACTACTACTACTACTACTACTACTACTACTACTACTACTACTACTACTACTACTACTACTACTACTACTACTACTAAATTTAATTCTACTTCTCTCCATCTCTTCATAGAGACTGAATATATTAAATTTGCATTAGTCTCCAGTATTCTATAAAATTAAGTTAACCGAAATACAAATTTCACACAGACCGTCGTTGTAATATTCGAATAATAATTATGACAATTATCCCTATGAAACATGTGCAATTAACGGAGGGTAAACAGGATATGGAAAATAGCATGCCGTTTATACAATGAAAGGTACATATACAAATACGAGCAAAACGCCCCCCGTCCAATAGGCGGTGCTGTGTTGTCAAACATTTAAACCAAATTGTCTCAAAACAACTTGTCCTACCATTCCATAGGCCTCCCCTTTGAGAAACATTGATTTAACCTAAATTTGAGACAACAGCAAAAGCAGATGTTTAGCCCCCTGTGGGCAATAAATAAATGAGGAACGTTAGCACGCCGGGCGAAATGGTTGGCGATATTTCGTCTGCCGCTACGTTCTGAGTTAATATTCCGTCAAGGTCGACTTTGCCTTTCATCCTTTCGGGGTCGATTAAATAAGTACCAGTTACGCACTGGGGTCGATAAAATCGGATTACGTTTTGGCTGATATACCATGAGCCATGAAAATCACATTGAGGATACTCAATAAAGTAAAACCATGGAAAGAAAGTAATTCAACTATTTAATTAATTAGAAAGTTAAAGAGATAATAGTTCTTACCTGAAGGAACATGCAAAATCACAGTTTGCTAAACACAAAGCTGAAGCAGAAAGTGAAGCTTCAAAATTAGATGAAAAATAGATATAACAATAAAGATATTTGATAGAGGCTCATAGCCAAATATTTCATTGTATTGATTCATGTATATCATGGTTTATCAGCAGAAACTTTGCGTTAACAACAAACAAGTTGAGGACAGATATGCGCGCAATGTAAATAATATACGTAATCCCTCATCTCTTAAATATAGAGCTGGAATAGCTAAATATTTCTCTAGCTCCCATATGTACGGTTCCATTTTCAACAGGCACTGCGTTAATGTGTCATTTTGCTGTGCCCCCAATATTAAGAGCATTCTATTTAGCACCCTTAAACCATAGGAAGTGGCAAGATGTTCATGCAGAGACCACAACAGATGCCAGGCGGGAGGCCACTGCGAAAGCAAAGGAGTTGTCTTGCAAACCGAAGTACTAGCAAACCCTGGCAATACCACCGGTTGAAGCAGTAGCAGTCGTAGACATGTTAACAGAACCAACAGCACCGCCGCTGTCACCACAGTTATCAACATTAGCAACAATAGCAATAACAGCTATTAATAACACAATAATAGTAACAACAGTACCTTCACATAATCGACAGTGGCGAAACAATTACCGACGTCTAACCTAGCAGTTCCAGCAACAACAACAACAAAGTCGACGCCAGCGGTAACAACAACACAAGCAACAACACCAAGTACAGCACCGACATCTCACACCCATGGAGATACATAGGATGTTGCAGGAACCTTTCAAGCAACAGTTCTCCAACCAATGGCCCTCCTTCAGAGTTCCGGAAAGGAAATACGTAAGTAACATCACAGGCAAACTATGTCCCCATTTGTTACCATTGTGTAGTGAGGCATTTCCCCCTCGATATTTTTAAGAGACCAGAGCCAACAGATTTTTGGGTGTCTGACGAAACTAAACCATTTATGGATGGGAAACCTCAGTTAATCCTATAAACCACCCTTCCCAATTTTTTATATATATATAGGCTGTATGGTATATAATATATTCGGTGACATACCGTTACAATGGTGAACAATATTATAGATTATTTTGGATATTACTCATCCTATATCTTCTTCCACCAATGTTAATTTCTTTGTACAATCAGATGTATATTTAAGGGTAGAAAATACTCATTATACTTTTGCAAAAATGTTAATAATTGCTATTTGTTTCGTGTTTATTGAGCCGAAGTGTATAATTATGCAAAATCATATATGCACATTGTAACACCATTTAAGTAATATTTGATTGTGGTGGAAAGCCATTCAAGTAGTTTTCATTTTGTAAATTTTCCAGTAACAAATTGATTAAATGGAGGATGTGAAATTGAAAATCTGGATTTTAATTGCTATATTGTATATAGATATTAATATTCCTGTTCAGTATCTAACTGAAATATTTCTTCATTATATATATTAAAGCGAGCAATTGTCAGTGGCGAAATAAATGTATAATAAACGGCTGCTAAAAGAAAACGAGCTTCAGTTGGCTACAAAATATTAGGAAAAAAATATGAAAATATTTGAATTTTTTTTAGATTGTGAAACTTAATCTGTGAAGATGTTTAACACCGTTATTTTATGAAAACACAACTTGGTTGTTGCTTGGATATGATACTCAGAAAATTGGCACTGTGTTTCTAGTGCACACACCATCTTTTTCATTTTTAAATAGGAGGCAGTTCTTCGGTGAAATTCGATGAAAAAGTTTAATAAGAGATGAATTCATATCACAGATATAAAGGTAAACAAAATACAGAAATTAATGCTATAGAGAGGAGCGTAGGAAAAAATTAGGAAATTTCAAATATCGTATATGAAAACGAAATATAATCGTAGAAAAGCGAAACCTAAAGGTATAAACGTACCGGCTCCATAACTGACTCTCAAACCCATACAGATTGCATGCAAAACAACACTTTCGTTTCTATGGGTTAAACAAGTTAATTATGAGGCAATAACATGGAATTAATTTAAATCATTCATCTGGCAATCATTGCATGCTACTAACTGGATTACGGAAAGAACATTCCAGCGCTTAACAGTTCAATTCATGTGAAAATGTGTAACAAAAAAAAAAGTGAAAAGCGGTAATTTTTCTTCTTCTTTAGCGCGTTTAGAAGAGAATGATTGCTGTGAAAATTCATAAAAATAAGATGAAAGCACTGAGGCATCTGAAAAAGTAATACTTATTTTATTCAAGTGTAGTCCTTTTCCGTATCAATCAGCCCTACTTTCAATACACCAACAAGATACGCATTGCATCAAAGTACTTTGGAATCAACCCGTCGCATATAAAATATCGATTTGCTATTTTGATTAAACGTATGTGTCTGTGAAGATATTGGCTGCTGCATTTTGAGTATTTCTCAAATGTTCTTTGCTGCAATACTTCTCTTGTTTTCCACATCTCACACAGGAAAAAAAATCCAAGCTATATCCTTTTAAGTGGTACATCATTACTGGTTGATGGATGGATCATTTGGTTTCATGGTTTCATTTACTTACTGTTATATTTTTTAGTGCTTTCTGAGCCATCTCTTTTATACATTTTCTCGTATGCATGCGTACATATACAAAAGATTATCCAGTCTTATATAATGGCACACATACGAAACATACACACACACATATTGCTTTACACAAAGCAAAATAAAATGAGATGCAAGGAGCTACTTGACACTCACTCAAAATTCTAACAAAAAACATATAATGTTAAATTATCGGTCGTTGAAGGAATTTACACTTGTCAATGCTAAAATTAATTTGCTGCAGAGACACATATCTTTTTGACATGACTGGTATAGTAATGACTTGTATTTAACTTCCAGCCATAGAACTAAAAAGCTATGATAATAGAATCAAATCATCATCTGGGCAAAAATAGCACAATTATGATTTTCAGTTCAAACTACACCGAAAAGCGATCGTAATTATCTCTGCCTCTCACTTTCTCTCTCTCTTTCTATCTCTATCTATCTATCTATCTATCTATCTATCTATCTATCTATCTATCTATCTCTTTCTTCCTCTGTAAGTATATATATATATATATATAATATATATATATATATATGTATATATATATATTATATATATATATATTTATATAAACAATTGTTGTTACCTGATCAGCAATTGTTAAATATTTCAAATGTACGCGAAAAACGGAATGAGTTCAAAATCTTATGTAAATTCTTCTGTTAATGCATCAGAACTTGACATTTAGATTTGAATCTATATTTGTTTTCGCATTTATATGGATCAATACTTCAATGAACGTCCTGACAAACTGGGTATCGAAAAACTCGAATGGACACACCTAATACGGAATTCGTTTCCAATTATACTAGTGACAACATGCCTAGTTTCATGGTCATCTGTACTTGTACAAGGAGGTGTGCATACATATGAGCAAGTTTCAATTCTCATATCCATCATATATGCGTATAAACACAAGCAAACCAAGAAATGCTTTGGCTCGCATAAAATGTAGGTATGCATTTGCTATCGACAGGCTTGGTGTAAACTATGGTAAATTTCAAAAATAATAATAATAATAAATAACTGCAGATACAATGTAAAGATATGTACGTGTGACAATATCTGCATATTTAGAGCATGTATTATCCATCAAGGAATAAGTCGTTTCAAGGCATACATCTAAAATTTAATATGCACTAATTTGAAATGAATTCATTAAAAGGTATACAGAATATATACTTAAAGGTTTCGGAATAAATTAAATGCACTTAAATTTGAATTATCTTCAGGCGTACATACGTAATATTAATATGAATTCGTTTATCTAAAATGGCAAGTGTGAACAATAGTGTCATAAATTATACTTCCAAGGAATAATCACAAACTGATTGCAATTCTATGGCGAAAATAATGTAAAGCTTCGCAAATTGATGTTTAGAGAAAAACAGGCTTTAGGAAATATACAATACACAATATTTTGTTTCAATCTTCTGCACTAGCTGCATCAAAGAATCTTGTATTTATAGAGCGTGCAAAATATTCAAGCAAGTGCAATGCATGAGACACAACCAAGCATAAACACGTACGCACACGCACGCACACACACATACACGCAAAAACACGGTGGTAATAATATATACCATTTTCTTTTCTAATCGCAGACGGCTAGTTCAGTTTCCAGCGTCTGGCCTCAAGCTCCTATACAAATTCGTCTGGATTACAGCGCGGATACCCTTAACATTGTGGTTTTAATTCTGGCTTTGGTTTTCCGATGTCTTACGTGCTGGAGATATGTTCATACAACAGTGTCCTTGCACATACCTTTTTTCGCTATGTGGGTGTTCATGCTGCGCGCGCTAAAAATTCTCCTTCCAGAGTAAATGGGAATTCCTCAATCCTAGCCATTATTAGTGATAATTAACTATCAAAAGAGCTAAACAATAGGTCTTCAGAGGAGAAACCAACCCTTAAGTACATTTTCGGCCTTTATCTTCTTACACTCTAAAGGGACCGGTGCCGCATACATGTCATAGCTCCTGAGTGCAATCAACTAACACGTTTATGCACTTAGACATCGAGACGTAGGCATTTAACTCGCTTAGGGATGTCATTTTTTTTTAACTCGTCTCAACTGACTCAGCTTAATAAGAAATATTCGTGGTTGTCATGGTTATAGTGGTGAAACATCCACATTATCATAGTGACTCAATGAGAGTTAATTCCCTTAAATTTGAAATACTAAAATATTACCTTGAAACGTTTTCGTGGTCCTGCTTGTTTCTCGTCGACCAGACCTAACTGACAATTCTCTCCGCTGATCTTATATTGCATTTAGATTTTTGGTACTATTCTTTGAAGATACTAAGTGTAGTTTCATTAGATCGGAAACAGCTTTGCCCACAAAATCTTTATCGCCAGCCTTTATGACGAGAAACTCGACCCGGAGGTCGGCTTCCTTCCAGCTGTTAACCCGACTGGCATAGTCTTTAATCTGGAGCAACTGACCTTTTCAAAGTTTACTTTCAAACGCCTCAGTGAGATCAATCAATATAAGTTGATTTGATGAATTGTGATGAAGTATGATATCCAGCCTTAAGCCTCACTTCTTGATGAAGTGTACAGGCTTTTCATGAACACACTTATCTGGTTATTTTGTTGATCCTGGGAGGTCTGTTTTCTATTTCGTGGAATTTGAAGACAGTCGTGTTTCATTAAATATTAAACCAAAACGAATTATTTAATTCGGATCTTTTAAGTGGTGCTGTAGGTTAATGGTGTTGTAGAATCATGTAACTGGTGTTGTAGGTTAGACGAATTGTAAGAAAATAGTGGTAAAAGGGTTCAACTATGTTCGTTCTACTAGGGAAGATGCACAATAATGTATGACAAAACATTGCCCAAATTGCTTAGTGAAAACCTTATGGTACTAAATATGTAAGATTGGCCTCCTCCCCCTCCTCCTCCCCCTCTTCCTCATCCGTCTCGTTACCTTCTTCTATCTCACAGTCAACTGTTAGCATCATTGATATGTTACTTTAAGTGACAACATTGAAGGTGTTACAATTTTATTGAAAGTTTCTTTGCGTCGAATCCCGAAGAAAATTAAGCATGAGGGATAAAAAAATTGTGCAATAAAGGGAATTATGTTAAATACAATGAGGATACTTTTGACTTGGCGTGGATCAAGCGTAATGTGAATGACTTAAATATACATATATGATTTGTGGTAGAAAATGCTTGAGTCAAGCATGCGAGATAAGCCATTAGAGAACTCACAGTAATCAACAACTTTTTCTAAATTATGATACGGCTATTGTTCACAACAGGGCAAGTTCAACCTTTGTAAAGGTGTGTCTTTCAGTTGGAGGATTGAAAACGTCTGTCAAAAGACATCATACTCTGGCACCTGTTCCCTCTGCCAACCTGCACAGGTGTACATTATGCAATAGAATGTGTAATTAATTTGCCGGGCTCAAGAGTCATACAAGGACTCCACATTTCACCATAAATTACTCATTTCAATGATTTTTTTCTGTCAATGGTTTTGCTCGTATACCAGAAAGTAGCTACTACTATATATATACATATATATATTATATATATATATATATATATATATATATATATATATATATATATATATATATGAGAGAATGCGAGAGGGAGAGAGAGAGAGAGAGAAGAAAGAGTATGCATGTGTTTGAGTGTATGCATGTATTAACGTGTGTGTATATGTGTATGTGAATTATAAGCTGTTCTGTCTGTCGAAATGCCTGCGCTGTTGGATGGTAAAAGGGAAACGGCCCCATGAAAGTGAAGCTTTCAAATACAACAGTCAAAACTAAATGTTTGATTACTGTGCTAACTGTGTTACACATGACATCTTGGTAGCTAGATTTAGGTGCATTAATACTAGAATATCCTGTGATTCCGGAAGCAAACGAAAAGAGTGTATTTTTATATATTTAGGATAACAGAAGCTTTTTCTGTTATGAGGAACAGGGAATAGAATTTAACGTGTAATAGAATGTACCTTGACTGTTTTAATCGTCATAAAGGAAGCCATAATATTTTACTGTTTGTACGAGTAATGATGGTAAAATACCTATAATATGGGTTGTAGTAGATGGAATATTCCAACTTAATATCAGCTTTGATGTGTTCGGAAAATAAATGACATTGAAAATCGTATAGGTTTTTGTGATCCCCGTTTGAGACCTAATGACGGGGGTTTTGCTCCACATAAAATATATTTATGTGTATAAGAGATTTCGCAAGTGTCTATCTCGTAAAAGCTATGTAAAGTCGGTTGCTATAGTAGTAAAATCTAGTTAAATTGGTGGAAGTTGAGTATTTTACAGCGTCACCTTCAAGCATCCGCCTGATATTCTACATATATATATATATATATATGTACATGTATATGTATATATATATATAATATATATATATATATATATATATATATATATATATATATATATATATATATTATATATATATATATATATATATATATGTATATATTACCCACCAAAATTCCAAACCTTATGCAGAATTTTTGTATTCAGTATCGTTTCCTGTGCGGGAATATCAAATAAATATTAATAAAATATAATTGCAACTGAAATTTTTGAAAAAACCATTCCATTTGTTACCGTTTTTTTAAAAATTATTCCGGCATGGACATTAATGTGTCAACAATTACGAATCGGCCCACGCCACTATATTTTTCCTACGCAATCATTAGATAAGAACCTTCATAAATTTTAGTGAAAATGCATATTGCTTTCATGTCACGAATACCATATAAAATGTGAGAAAAACCTTTTTTAAATTTAATTAAAAGCTAGTATATTACAATAAAATGTGTCATATGTTAATGATCAAACGATAATGGTATTTCAAATTGGAATTAAATCGGCCAAAATTCAAATTTCGTGAGTAATGGATATGTACCTCTGTGTATATGTTATCGATATATACAAAAACGGAGCTCGTTTTGTCTCATTGCAAGATAATCGTACGTTCTTTATGTTCCTCATTAATTTTGAGTGAGTAGGAGACACAACTGCAACAAACGTATTTACATAATTTTCAGTCGGTTTAATTATGTTTGTATCCGCTTTTATAACAGGATCATGCATGTAACAAACGTTTAAATTTGCAGGAACGTTTGATAATCTCATTGGTAGGCGTTCCATATTTATTTATTTAAAATTGTCTCAGATGTAGCAAGTTTTATGAACCACAGTTTTTTATGTATTTTCGCCACCATCGCTCCAATCAAAACATTGCATGTGATTCAAGTGGATGTAAGACATCAATAACTTCCAATATACCGTAAATTAGGGGTTATCTTTTCGATTACTGTCAAAATATAATAACATATATAGAACCGTGTTGGGGGTAAGGCTAAAACTGTTTGGAAGGCTCTTTATATGCTATAAATATTTCATATACTTTCACATGCAGAAACGTTTGATAAACAAGCTCTAGTTTGTTCTATATTATTATCTTGTCTGGCAATCTAAACGTACGCTCATAAATATATATATGTATATATATATATATATATATATATATATATATATATATATATATATATATATATATATTTGTGCAATATAATCAATGGTTATTGATCTGTCTGAAATATCTATTTAGTAGTTATATTTTTTACATAATACATCTATAAAAAGTGCAACCATGACAGTTTCCCTCGATATATTGCATCTAACGAAATTCTGTTTGTCGTAGAGTTGCATATGCAATATTCTCAACGCACCGTCAAGCTTATAGATTAACGAAAATCTTCTCATGTGCCTTTGATAGATGAACAGTGATTTATTGTGAGTAGGATTCGTTGTTCAAATACAAATATCGGGAAAATATGACTGCCTGAACTATAACGTATATCGGAACGTTGAGCAGCGTCTATTTAATATGCATTACTCTCTCCTGAATTATTTACTTCTAATGTTATTATTGATATACATACACAACGTCACAACCGCCTCTGTTGCTTGTTATATACATTGCACTTTTACAACTTTCAAATAAATTAGAATATGATTCACCGAAAAAGTCTAGTAAAACCATTGCTTGAACATTGCTGTCACCAATTTACCAAATGATATAGTGGTTAAATAGTTTTCTTATTTTTGCTTTTTTTTTAAATGTATCCATCTCAATAGGGATATAATATGAAACTATTGATGGATTATTTCAACTGTCAATTTTATTTACTTCACTGATATTCCAGTTAAACACACTGTAGATATGAGTAACAAACAGAAATGCTAGCACTGCTCGAACACTCCATTACTTTATGACCTTATCTTTCCTGCTTGCTTGCTGAATGGCAAAGCTCTTATTTACTCCTAGATATTTATAAATTTGTTATTGCTCATATTCTTTATAACTGTGTCAACATCCAACACATGTGAATTTGTGGTCTTCAGTTTCCCTTTCTGGAATGTTGCCTTGGTATATTTATCAGTTGTAAGCTTCATCTCGATGTCATTGCGGAAGACTTTCACAGTACGGAATAGGCCTCCATGAGTCACCTTGGAAAGTTCCACAGTTGGTGTTTCTTATTATTTGAAGCTAGAAATCAATTAGGATGATATACGTGAAAATTCATAATACTCAACATCATATACTTGAAGAAGTGAGAAATTATACGACTCATATTGAATATGTAGAGCCGATTTCAATATCGATGAATGCGCTGTCCTGTTTTGTAACCAATCCATGCGGTTCGGAAATAATATTTATGTGCTTTTGACAGTTCTCAAGGATCATGAAATCAATTAGGAGTTGATCTTTGCATCGATATGAAAAACATATCGTTCTCTTTAACAAATGCACATTTTCTCAACAGAGATATATGTTTGAAATTTTATAAGTGATGGCTAAACAAGTAATGACTTCTTTCACTTTGGCTTCGTTCCTCTTTGGGAGTAGGTAAGTAATGCCACTTGCTAATCAGTCAGGATTTTCTTAGGTTCTCACTTAATTTCTCTTCGTTGAAGAGCTAAACTAACTTTCGATGTTTACCCGGGTGTAATGAGAACCAGAAATTTGAAACCCTATCTTTACCAGGGTTTTCCGTTTGTGGCCTTTCCTTGGTGTCAAGGTTAGTTCCAATATTGTCCTGTCTTTCCATGCTCGTTTTTGTAATCTTTGGTAGGATTCTTCTGCGCGTCTTATCCAATCTTCATTGTCATTTTACCTCTTCTCATCAACATTTTACGTGGGAATGATGTCTTCAACGATTATTTTCTCCTTTCCTATTCTTATGTAGGATATTTTCAGATTGGATCCAACAGTCTCTGTTACTTATGAAACGTGTTTCTCTTTTTAAATCGTCGTATTCTTTGAACTTTTGCTTGGACTGTTCGTTTCAGTGTTTCTTTTATTCATATCAGTTCCTCACTTGGTCAGAATACTGTTTTCTCTTCATCATTCTTCCTTTTAAAAGACTTAATATTGATATTCCTCTGTCATTAATTCAATCACTTTTTCAATTTTATTTCT
>NC_043015.1:9605938-9643438 GCF_006345805.1 Octopus sinensis
GCGATATATTAATCTTTTTGTTTCCACTTCAAACGATAGGTAGTTAAAGTCTGATAACAATGAAAGCTTAAATTCCTATGAAGTTTGAAGAATATTTACCGAAACTGATTTACCGGGGTTTTGTTTTATATAGGATATGGAGGAATTTATGTCCATGTTTTTTAACCTTCAAGAATTGTTGTGTTGTATTCTTCCAACTATATAGTTTGCATCATAATTTATGTTTCCGAGTAAGATATATAACACGGAAATATGTTTTGAAGTATCAATCTATCTAAAATTCATTTTAATAAAATATGTTTTTTCTTTACTATTTGACTATAAATCCTCTTTTCTCAATTCTATCTTCCTTTCGAGACAGCATTCGTAATCATCATCAAATAAATGGTAACCAAAGCAGGATTGGTCATCCTGGCTCAGACTGAAGGATGATACAATTATTGACAGTTGACGATATGCTGTGCAGAACGAAACGAAATATCCACCAACATGTTTAGGATTTTCTCTGGTCATATGCTGTTGTCCCATATAATTCAAAAGTATACGGAAAAGCATACGGAACTTAGGCTGGTATGCATACATCTTCTCTAAAATAGATTTAGAGTATATCGTACGGAACGTTGTTGAAATAATTATAGTCATGTAAAATAGTACTTAACAGCTCCCTGTTAAATCAATTCCTCATACGTTCTGATGTCTGTTATAATAAAAAATAAATTCACTCATAGCGGGCTGGTAGTCTTCGCTTTCATAACTGACGAAGTGGATCAAGAAATGCATTAGGTTCAACTTTCTGCGTGACGTCATCTCTCTCCCTCTCTCTCGTTGGCTTTTTTCCCCTCCGTCTTCCCTTCTCTGGATCTTTTCTCTTCCTATGTTTCCGACGAAGACCTCTGCTCGAAACGTTAAATCCTCGTTTTTCCCTTCCTTCCTGAGCGTCCAATAATACTATACTTGTTCCACGTCCTCGCGTTGTTGTGTTTTCTCTTTTTGTTTCCATGTTTGGATTAACTATATTATATATATATATATATATTATATATATATATATTATATATATATATATATATATATATAGATAGATAGATAGATAGGTAGATAGATAGATAGATAGATAGATAGATAGATAGATAGATAGATAGATAGATAGATAGATAGATATAATTATAGATATAGACACACGTACACACAAGCATATATACATAATAACACAATTATGTATGTGTGTATGTATGTGTCTCTGAGTATGAGTCTCTGTGCGTACGCATGTATTCATGTTGAAATATATAAGCACATCGCTTTTAATTACATTGTGGCTGTGACATCTAACAATCGGAAAATCAAGTTTAATTCACTTTTATTTCTCACTGTCTCATAAACCCCCAAACTTTTCATTGCAATCCCGTAACTTATTTACCATGTAATCCCAATACAGTATTATATGGTATTTAGAGTTGCCAGATGTATTAATAAATATATGAGTCATTAAATTTCTTTCGACTGACTGTGTAATCGATTAACTATACGTCTTCTCCACTTCAATTAGTGGTAAGTTACTACAATTGCAACTCTTTCTACTTTAGGTAACAGCAATATCATATAAGACGGATGCGTCAATAAGAATTCTTTCTGTCACTAATTGCTAAGCCCCGGAATTGATCCTTTTCGATTTGTACTCTCTTCTGATATATACGAAGGTATTACATTCACTTTATTCTTTTATTCTGCAACTTGATTCAGTCATTAGGCTGCAGTTATACTAGGCAACTTCTTTCATAAATTTTAGTCGAACAAATCAACTCCAGTATATATTTTTAAAACCTGGTATTCCTCTATAGAGCTTTTCTCGGTCGGTGTGTTTTATATATAACTAGCAGTATCGCCCGGCGTTTCTCGGGTTTGTAAGGGAAATAACTATAAAGCATTTTTAGAGAGTTATAACCCAAAGTAGCAAAAACATGCATTAAAAATGAAAAAAAGTATGATGGTAAATATTTTTTAAAAATCGTTGACTCATCGTAGACATTTTTAGAGAGTCACTTCCCTTATATTTAAAAAGAATATGCATTAAAATGGAAAAAGATGGTGGTAAATTATTTTTTAAAATCGTAGACTCATCGTAGACGCGCGCTAATACCCAGAAGGGTTCGATATGAATGACGACTATAAGATAGCCGGTTTTGGTTAAACTGCACCGCAAAATGTGGGAGTAGCTAGGAATCTAAATCAGAGTAGACAGACACACAACCTTACTTTTATATATAAAGATTTTGTGCTTACTTAGCGCGCATTAACTTTTCTTAACCGGATTAGGGAAACCGATACGCGACTTTTATATTATACAAGTAATTCGAATTTAAATAACAAATATTTTCATTTATTCATTATTTTTTATTTATGCGCTCTTTTCAATCCTAGCCGGGCTCATGGGCCCGGATTCCCGGTTTGCGTGGCGCATGTGTTCCCCCCAGCTGGACGGGACGCCAGCCCATCGCAGCGTTAACCAAGAAACAGGAAGAAAGAGTGAGAGAAAGTTAGAGCGAAAGAGTACAACAGGGGTAGCCACCGCCCACTGTTGGAACCTTGTGGGGCTTTAGGTGTTTTCGTTCAATAAACACACACAACGCCCGGTCTGGGAATCGAAACCGCTGCCCTAAACACTAGGCCATTGCGCCTCCAGATATATTAGCATATTTCATTAAATTAGATGTGATATAGAAACTCGTACTGATCTTAATATTAATCTTTCCTTCTTTCATCAAACGCTTCTGTGAATTCCACATCTCATATGTCCAATTATTTCGACATCAAAAAAAAAAACATATTATTTGGTCGTTGAATATTCATAGAATTAACATATTCAAATTCATTATATACTGAAACAGGTAAATTTAAACAAACACGCACATTCATATTAGAAAAAATTCAAACTTTCAACTAGAATGAAATGTATATCCATTTCAACTTTTTACCAATATACAATTTATGATTTTATGACGTAATTATTGGACACTATTTTGCAATATTAACCTATTGTGTAACCTCTCGAAAGAGCTGTTCTTCACTCCTGCTCCAGAGCGTCGGCTGCGGGGTCATTCCGAAAAGCTTTACTTGCGACGATTTCATCTCAATCGAAGGAGAGGAGCTTTCTCCGTCCGGGTTGCGGATCCGTGGAACAAGCTGCCAGACGAGATGGTGAAGATGCCGACGACCGCTTTGTTCAAAGTCTCCCTTGACCTCAAGTGGTCTGAACTCTTTACATGAACACCACCCTGTACATAACTCGATGTCCCCCTACATGGCCTTGCTGTTTGCTTTGGAGCCAAATTTACTAACTAACTAACTATTTTTTAGTAAATAAAATTTACTAAAAAAATTACACAATTTAAACAAATTTCGCTCTACATATGACAAATGATTATTTATCTCTCAATAACCAACCTTCTGCGTTTACACATTATATTAACTGTTAACTAATATATTTGATTTCACATATACTTAATTGTAAACTTTTATAAAGCTTTGGTGATTATTTCATCATATCTTCAATATTTCACATATTTTCGATTAGTCGACATACATATGAATATTAAATTTATAACAATTCTACTAACTGGACATTTACATATCTGAATATATGATGATGAAATGGATGTATCCGATAAGCGTATATAACTACGCGTTTATCAATAAACAATATCTTAATGTGAATTCATGCGGAATACTGTTTCCTACTAATTTTACAACATACAAAATAATGATTAAGCCATGCAACATCTTTAATATTTTTCTAGAACATAATAAATTATAGTATAATACAGAAATATATAAAGGAGCACACAAAACACCTAAACTACTTGTATTACATACGCATGCTTCAATCGATTAATATAATATCGCACGGAGATTATATAAAGCGTATTTATTGAACTATTTTAAACGCAATTTACTGCAATCGATATACATACATCAAAAGCCAAATTCATTTTTCACCTATTTCCAAATGAAATTCTGAAATAAATTAAAATATATATGTTGATGTATATCTCTGGACAACATACGCACGCTTACACATGTACATACGCGCGCACATGCACACACATACACACGCGCACGCAAACATGTATATGCTGGTATCTACATGTGCATTTTCTGTGTATGTACACTGAATTTTACTGGCAAGTTTGGAACCCTCGGCATTTGTTACATGTTAGTATAGATTATCTAACATCCACTTCTTGGTTTCCATTGAATTTGTTAGAAGCGCTGAATTTTTTTGAAAATTGTAAGGCCTTTCAGTGTGTCTTCATTCATTAAGAGCGTACGGAATGCCTCGATGTATCCAGCAGCATTAATTGGAAGACATTCTGGGAAGGTGCGTAGTTGTAGAGCATTACTATTGTGACTCATTAGCCCTGAGACCAGAACAGCTGTTGGAAACTTAATGCACCTCAGAAATGTATGAACATAACAATTTCTAATTACCCTTAAAGATTTCTGATTTTGGTTGATGTTTTTCTAAGAGTAGAACCTAACATGCCTTCTTAGTGATCTTAACATGTAACCACTTGGCAAAGATCAAATGGATTACCAGCGTCTTTACAGAAAAGAACTACAAAAGAAATGAGCTGAGAAGAAAGTCCCCATGCAACACAGCACGGAGAGTCCTTCCTGACACTGAAGTTACTTGGCAATGTATATGATTAATTTCCCGAAATAATCTTCGAACATATTTCAAATCTATTGAATGTCTTGCCATAATATTATAGAGTGTGGATAATTAGAGGGACTTTCTTTTTCATGCAGTTGAATATTTCCACCAGAAGCTTTCAGCTCTATCCGGACTTTTTTAAATGAAATTAATTAAATGAAATTATTTAAATGAAACCTGGATGAATTATAAATGTTATAGTTAAAATATAAACCATCTCCTATACAATGATGAGTTACACATTTTCATTAAAATACAATGGAATGGAAAGAATCTTGCCCATAGATTTAACAATGACATCAGGATGAGCAATTTGTTGTACAAATGTACCAAAATGATCCTGGGAAGAGGCAATACACTTCACTGTGCGTAGCCTAATAGATCAGAGAATTACACCACATTCACTCATATATATGTCTAGGAATAAACGAAATAGCTAAAACACAACTCACAGAAATGAAAGAAAAAACTAGTAGACAATATCACGAAAGAGTGAGACTAATATTAAACACTGAACTTCATACTAAAAATAAGATAATATGAATACACTTTCCAACCCTAGCGGTCATAAATTACATCTTCAACATAATAAACTACAAAATCGGTGAGTACAGACATTAGATAGGAAAAGCGAGAAATTATTAACATTATACCGAAGTCACCAACCAAAAGCAGACGCAGACTGAATATCTACCCCGTTGAGAATGAGATTCCGACCTAACACAAATAGAGAACTGCTATAAAATATCTACATTTGGAATAGAAGAATGCTGAGAAACACAAATTTGACGACTACTCTATATAGTAATGCAACAAAAACGCAAGAAAGCAATGATCTCTATATCAAAATGCAAAACAGAAACAAACTACTGTGAAGCACTGATCTTAGACGAGAACATTGCAAAAATGGTCTTTTGATGTGGCCATTATATCTTGTACGGCCCTGTTGTATTTATCTTTTCACAGAGCTGTTCACATTGTGTGGTTTAAAAAGACGTTTGTGCTTACTCATATTTATCAGCTTTGTTATATTGTCTTCGGTTTTCTCATTGATTCAGTCAGTTCGTCCGCATCAGAGATTATATTCGCTCTGCCATGTTGAGTGCCATTTTGTTTTCGGTTATATATTTTTATATCAGTTTTGCTTGCCTATGTGTGTTGTTGATTTGCAATGTTGTGACAATTATTCCAGGGTGTGTAAAGACTTTGCTTACGTTAATATATTCTATTATTTTTTGTATGCTCTAATATATTCTATGATATATAACGCCTTATGTGTGACTTTTGCTTGATTGAAGCCATTTTTTTGTGTTCTTAGGTACTTTATTTACATAATAGTTATTACTATTCTTCTTGTTGATGTGGTTTTTGTTATTGTTCTCCAGTTGAATTTCCTTTTTATTTAATGTTCCGGCCGGATCTCAGTCAGGTACGTAAGGCACGTGTATATTGGTTGGAAGAAAAAAATTCGAGTTGATGGGTGCTTGAGATCAGCACAATTTTTTGAACATCGTACATTGGGTGTTTCCCTAGTATCTGATAAAATGTGTTGGGTGTACTTTTCTGGGCCACTGTTGGGGCACCCTTTACAGCAGGGATGGCTATCGTTTTTGATTGCCACATCTGATATATCTCAATCGACAGTTTTCAAATTGCTTTGCTGAGACGTTTCTCCTAGTAGGTACTGTCATGTCAATTCTTAGTTGTTTAATGGCAATGTTTTTTTTATCGTTTAATCGCATTTGTTTATGTATCCCATAATCCATTTTCTGTCCCAGTGTCTCAGTGTTAACTGTGCTCATACGAGTTCTTAGGGTGCAAGATATCATAGTGACGGCAAATTCTCCGATACATATGCCTGGAATTATATTACTCAGAATATGCATTTTCAAGACTATTATTCTTATTATTATTATTGAGTTAGAGAGACGAGCATGCCATCAAAGGGACACCGGGCTAAAATATACGAAGCCCAGTATACCCATCATGACTACCCGTCTAATAAGGGTACAATAGGCACATGCATCACAACTATATATGCGCGACATGGTGATCTTATATCAAGATAAACGATGCATAACCTCGTAGGAGGGGCAAATAATTTTCTTTACGACAAGTAGCCCATCCTACTCGAATGGTCCTTGAATAAGGGATGATTTAGGATGTTGAATGAAACACCCACGTTTCCAGGGGTGAAATTTCCAAACTCCAATGAATTCGTCTCAGCACATGAGTATGAGGCTGGCGAACAGAGATGCACATATCGTCAACCAATAAGGGACATGCTCACCTGGTTAACGTCAAACAACTGACAAGAAAATCTGAGGTATTGGGTAGAATATTTGCTGTAGACCATCATTTATACCAATACAAAACATGTACTGGATAAGACTTTCAATCAGTTAACCGGACAAAATTTGAGAGTCCGTGCCTGGTACTGAATCAGAGTATTTATTATAATTATTAATAATATTATTAATATTATTATTATCATCATCATCATCATCATCATCATCATCATCATCATTATTATTATTATTCAGGTCACTGCCTAGAATCAAACTCGGAATCTTGTGGTTAGTAACCCGCGCGCTTAACTAATACCCCAAAATAATAATAATAATAATAATAATAATAATAATAATAATAATAATAATAATAATAATAATAATGATAATAATAATAATAATAATAATGATGATGATGATGATGATGATAATGATGCAGTACCAGCTAGCGGCTCTCGTGGCTTCTGACCATAACTGATTGGAAGTGTTATCATGTACATTGTTTTGTCTTGGTATAAAAGATGGGCTACAGCTTAATACCACAGATTTGCCTGTCAGTTGTTTGACCTTAACCTGTTGAGCATGTCCATTAGTGGCTGACGACATCAACATCTCTGATCACGAGCAGACGTAGTGGGGTAGCATCATACCCGTGTGTTGTGAGGGTTTCTTTGGCGTTGGAATAATTCACCTCTGGAAACATGGGTGTTTCCTTCAACATCCTTAACCGTTAATCAGGGACATTTTGAGAGGGATGGGTTACACAACCAGAAGAAAATTCTAACTGGGCCCCACTCGCAAGGTTATGTGCTGTTTATCGTGGTATGAGATCACCATGTACCGCATATATGGTTGTAATGCATGTGCCTGGTGTACATTATCAGTCGGGTAGTCATGATATGTATACAGGGCTTCGTATATTTTACCCCAGTGTCACTTTGATGGTATGAACTTCTCTCTCACTCAATATTAATAATAATAATGATTATAATGATAATAATGATAATAATAACAACAACAACATCGAAAAATACCTTAGAATTGAGAACCCAGGTTCGAAATTTCCCCAAGACACCTGATGAAGGCTGGAGTGTATATCAGCCGAAACGTTGTGTTAACAACAAAGAAGATGAGGACAAATATCCGTCAATTATAAATAATGTAAATAACGTGCATAATTCCTCTTGTCTTAAATATAGAGCATTATTATTATTAGTATTAGCAGTATTAGTGTTAGTAGTAGCAGCAGCAACAACAGTAGTAGTAGTAGTAGTAGTAGTAGTAGTAGTAGTAGTAGTAGTAGTAGTAGTAGTAGTAGTAGTAGTAGTAGTTGTAGTAGTAATCGTTCACACCGTAGCTGTTATATTGATTTCAAAGGAAGAAAAAAATGGTGTCATCAATATAAGTAATATCGTGAAATATATATTAAGATTAATTGACAAGACCAACAAACAGCAGAGTAATGATTGAGATAATATCAATGGATATACGGACCAGGAAATAAACGTGTGAATAATATATAAGCGAAGCAAAATTGGAAATATTAATTTTGTCCTTCAATTAGATAACATAATTAACAATAAAACAATTATAATATTAACAACCCGTTCAGTTTTATGGCCGCTACTTAAATGACGATTGATTATTCATAGAACCGTGTTACAATAAATGAAGTAATTGTTCATCAAATAAATATTTTCCTAGCGAGTTCTTAGCTGAAGCCATAAATGCACTGATTGTTTCAGAAGCTCTATTATCACCTGGATAGATTTCCATTAATAATGTTGTCTCTTAATGTTATCGTATGTCTTTAAGCCACATTTCGCACGAGTCATAGAAAAATTACGCTCGACAGATATAATTTTTGGAAGTTGTTTACCTTCATTGAGCTGTAAATAAAATTCATGCAAAAAAGCTCCAGCCTTCACACGGGGTCCCTGCAAATAAGAAACACAAAACTATATCTTTTATCTTTACCTTCAGTCATATGACTGCGGCCATGCTGGAGCACCGCCTTTAATCAAGCAACTCGACCCCGGGACTTATTCTTTTGTAAGCCAAGTACTTATTCTATCGGTTCTTTTGCCGAAAGCTAAGTATCGGTTGTCAAGCAATGCTAGGGGGACAAACACAGACACACAAACACACACACGCATACACATATATACATATACATATATACGACAGGCTTCTTTCAGTTTCCGTCTACCAAATCAACTCACAAGGCTTTGGTCGGCCCCCGGCTATAGTCGAAGACACTTGCCCAAGGTACCACGCGGTGGGACTGAACCCGGAACCATCTGGTTGATAAACAAGATATTTACCACACAGCCACTCCTGCGCCTGTTTCTACTATAGACGAAAGTTATGGAATTTTGGATTTAGGGACTAGTCCATACGATTTTGGTTGCAGGGACTCCTATTCGACTTTTATTTTTATTGACCCACAAAATCTGAATGGCAATGTCAGCATCGGATCAAATTTGAACTCAATACATAATGACGCATGGAAAGCTACAAATAATTTTGTCCGGAGTGGTGACCATTCTGCTAGCTCACCACCTTAATGATAATGGGTTCAAATTGTTGGCACAATGCCAACAATGCGGGAGAGAAGTACTCAACATGTACCTATTTTCTCGTCCCTGAAATGATGAAAGGCAAAGTCAATCTACGCAGAATTTGAAATCAGTATGAAAAGAAAAAACGACGAATTTACGTTAAGGATATCACCCGACGTGTTAATGATTCAGCCAGCTAGCCGTCATAATAATCTTTTCTACTAAAAGCACAAGACCTGAAAGTTGGTGTTGGGGACAAGTCGATTACATTGACCTTAGTGCTCTAATGGCACTTATTTTATCAACTACGAAAGGAGGAAAAGCAGTGTATATCCCGGTGGAATTTCAACGTGTAATCAGACAAAATGGCGTAAAACATATGTATACATACACACACATGCGTACATACATACATACACAGACACATACATACATGAGTACATGCATGCAGGCATGGACACACACACACTGACACACCCATACACACAAAGAAACAAAAAAGGAAAACAGCGTAAATAACGGACAGAGTCGAGACTACTGAAAAGGTTGCAAGACCTAACAAAAATTTTAGGAAAATAAAAATAATAAATGAGTGAAAATTTTACTGGTAAGTGTGTTACATTATAAGACACAAAAAGAAAATGACTCTCCCCAGACACAAAAGCATATATCTCTATCTATCTATCTATCTATCTATCTATCTATCTATCTATCTATCTATCTATCTATCTACCTATCTATCTATCTATATATATATATATATATATATATATTTTAAATTTATAAGTATATGAAAGAATGGATTTGAACGACTAGTTAACAAATATCCTTTATTCTCGACATATGTTTCGAAGGCTGCATATTCCTAATTCCGAAGGAATAAGGAGTACATTATGCAGATATCTCATCACGAAATGGGCTCCTTGAGAGCTGTCAGCTAAAAGGTTTTTGTGCATTTTGATGTCGACATAAGTTCCTTGATTTTCCTGATGAGAAATCTGCATAATGTACTCCTTATTCCTTCGGAATTAGGAATATGCAGCCTTCGAAACATATGTCGAGAATAACGGATATTTGTTAACTAGTCGTTCAAATCCATTCTTTCATATACTTATAATTTTAAAATAAACATACAAATTTCCGCACGAAGACACGTAGTCTATGCCCTAGGGACGTAGCTTCAACTGTGTTCTTTCTGATGTGAATTTGCTACCCAGGTATCGGTTATCTTTCGAATTATCCTTAATAAGATAATTCATTCAATTACTCATATATATACATATATATATATATATGCAATATTTTATAATTACGAGTATAATTATAATTGGGGTTCAGCAAAGATTTGCTTTACCACATACCGAAGTTTAGAAATAGCAGCCAAAGAACCTTAGCTACTTCTTCTACTATAAGGAGAGACTCCCGGATAAAAACAAAATACTTGAAACAACCCACGCCGACTGGGAGGAAAAATAAGAAAAGTCACTCTGTATTTGATTACCCATGGACGCGTTTCGGAATTAGATCGGTATAGAAAATGCAAAATTCATACTTTACCCAAACATTTTCCTCCTCAGCATGGGATTTCACGATATCAAGTCCGAAAGACCTGGAAAAATTGATCATACCTCTTCAATTCACAACGGTATCAGATAGATCATATTCAACGTCCAGTACCTGCGAATTCAAAATATACGAATGAGGTTCATCACATTCTCCCCGCTCATATCAACGCGTGTCGTCAAGTAAAAATCTGTAGTTTATTATGAGGGAGAAATTTATATTATGAATAATAATAAAGGGTTAAATTAATTGATTTATATATGTATATGTATATGTCTGTGTATATGTATGTATGTATGTATGTATGTATGTATATATATATATATATATATATAATATATATATATATATATTATATATATATATATACATATACATATACATATATTTTAATTATATATATATATACATATACATATAATTTAATTATATATATATATATATATACATATATATACACATATATTATAGTATACTATTCATTCAGATTAATTTTTTTTATTATTAATCTGTTCGTCTAGGCCGCTGACAGTTTTTATTCGTATCACGGTGAATTATTTATGTTTCGCTAAAGTGTCTACGTTTTAACTGGTACTGAGATAGTAACTTCTATCTCTTTCATCATAGCGGCATATTTAAATTTATCCGGTATGGAGAGGCATTTTTTAACCTATTAGATGTTTAGTTTTCTTTCACTCGTCTTCTGAAAAAATTTCGTACCTTAAAATTCGAATGGCTGTGGACGAATAAGGTAATATCTATTTTTTTAAAATTAATAATGGTTCTTCGTAAATATGGAGCGATAATGCTGCGGATGTTGAAACCTGACAATTTTAGATTACATTAATTTTTTGCTTAAATTGATTTATTTAAATTTGAAAGTTAAACCAGAAACTATAGTAAACTATTAATTTTACAGTAATCTTAAAAAAATTATTCTGTTCGTCTCGCCTGCTGACTGCTTTTCTTCGTATCAAGGTCAACTATAAAAGTTTCATTAAAGCATCTATGTTCAAAATGGACGGAAATAGTAGTTTATATATATATATTATATATATATATATATATATATATATATATATATCTTTGTATATATGTGTGTGTGTGTGTGCGTGTAGCGTATTGTTGCTAAAATACATAACTAACTCATTTTACAAACTGCTTTTCTATATTCTGTGACAAATGAAAATGTCTACTTTTATCGAATATATTCAAACGTGATACACGGATAGTATAACGTGTATGCTGCAAGTGCTATTCACTGAGATATTTAATATCGGAAGGACATATCAATATGGTTACATTCAAACAAACAAAGAAAATGAAAAGAAACATGAAAGGAAATATGAAAACAATAACCGTCACGTTCTATACTCACATAACATGCAGCCATGTTCTTCTCATCACACTGCACGTGACTCTTTTACAACTTGCAGAAAAATTAAACGTTGACATTAATGGAAATCAAACAAGAACACTCTAGCGATTATTGAGGGTAACTCTTAATAACCGGTAGTAATTTGCCGTCGATATTAATGGATCATTTTTTTTTTATAAAACGAAAATACTCGAAAAAGAACCATGCACGCGGCCTAACAGGCCAAATATAAAAGCCTTTGCGGAGCAATAAACGGTTAACATCAAAATCTACCCATAAAATACTTAAACATCCTTAAAACAAAAGGACAACCCGAACAGAAGATAAACAACTATTCAAAAATAATTATTACATTACATAACACATGGTCTAAAATATGTATTATAAACAAATAAACCATGTAGATTGCAATGTTGGTAAACGTTCAGTCAATAATACGAAGATCAAGATCCCATGATTTTTTTCATATCCAGCCATTGAAATATCCATGTAAAGTAATTATGATCGAGCAACTCGTAACATATTTATAAATAAATGAAATATGATAAAAGATCAAACAATGTTGACATAGAAGAGAATTAAAAACACAGAAATACTCTAACAGTGACATAGTTCAAAAGAGAATGTACGTTTTCCATGGACATCGACTAGAGGGAAAAAAGACAACCTTCCTTCACTATATATATTATATGAACATACACAGGAGCCATATTTGGAAAGCAACAGCCTGACAGATTTAACCTGTTATATTAACTGTCGTAATGCTAGCAGATGCTGTGTTTATTCTGAATGATTATATGTCCACGGTCAGGCACAATAAACCAAGTGGAAAAATATAATTTGTAGAATTGGTAGAAAATTAAAATGAAGGAGTCCCTGTACCAAAATTTAAAACCTTCATCATCATCATCGTTGTCGTCATCATCATCATCATCATCATCATCATCATCATCATCATCATCATCATCGTCATCATCATCATAATCTTCATTGTTTTCTCTTTTTTTGGAGAACCTGGAGGCTTGCATGCGTAGCGGACTTACTATCTGCATACTACCGTACAAAGCTATTCGTTCCTTTCAGCTATCTAATACTTTACTGATAATTCTGGTTTTGCCAAGGAAGCATACGTTTTAAACTGTTCTACTTTGCACATTAAACTAATTACCTTTTTATTCCTCTTGATCCCTTCTGTTAGTGTTCCAAACGAACAAAACAATAACTGGCACTATCTTCACCGTCTTCGTTTTCCAAAGCCGGACTACTTTATACTAAAGAGGGTTGTATCTATCTATCCTTTCGCCGTTTTTCTTGACTGTTCCTGGGTCAAAGGGTCATGAAACGTCAACTATATAGCATATGTGGTGCACCTTATCCAGCACCACTAGGTTCTCTCTGTTATGTTCTAGCATTGATCTGTTTGGATTGGGAAATCCCAGAAGATTTTGCTAGTCTCCGGCTGTGACACATCTGCACTTTATCCTCATACCACATCTTGTCTCTCTCTAGCCTCTACGTTTCGCACAACCTTCGTATATCCCACTTTAAATCATCTTAGTTATTTATTTTTTCTTCTTCTTTCATATTGAACATGTTATTCACCACAGCAATGTCCGCTTTACTGTGCCTGGTCAGGTGTTCGCGCTGGATATTTAAATCGAACCGGACATTGCAGTTCTCAATAGACGTAACTCCTCCTCGGTTTTGTTCATACCACGTCTATGCTCTTTGTAAGCCGTGATTTCCTCTGAGCTCCCAATGGATCATTTTTGCCATGCTGTCATGGCGTCATTTGTATTCAGGTTGTGCCAATTTCGGGCATTGGCTAACCATTCCACTTTTGTCAATTCTGCACTTCATATAATTTTTTCCTTAACGCTTGTTTCTGAGCTGCACATATGAGTGCTTCTGTTCCTATCTTCAGGCCACTCCTTCTCATCCACAGCCACCAGTACTCTGTATCTGTTTTGGCGTACACGTTTCTTGCAAACTTCCATGCTTTTTTGTTTCTTTTCTTTGTTCAATTCTTGTTTAAATGTTTCTTCGTGTGTTTCAATTTTTATCAATCACCCATTGCATTTCGCAAGCATTTTCGTCACTCCAAAAGAACCCTAATATCAGTGAATAATTTGAACAAAACTCAAAAGAGAGTCAGAAGTCAGGTGAAAGTAATACCGTCGAAAATATCCAAGAAAATCAATCAGGTTGGAAAACATGTCTGTTTTAAATGTAACTTAGTTCAAAATCTACAGGTCTTATTTCTGTGCTTTGACTAAGTTCCTCACCAAGAACAAAGACATTTGACTAAAATAAATCAGTAAAGCATCATTTCATCTTGACCACCGTCATAAGCACAGGAAATGCTAACGAGGAGTTAGAAAACCCCATATCTATAGAAAATGATTATCAAATCTGACATAATTTGATTTAAATAAACCCAAACTGCTACTTAGATGAATTTCCGAAGACACATTTACAAGCAATTTCTTCCATCTTGTAGGACAGCCCTATAATGAATTTCAATAAGATCTGGAATAATCTGACAAACTTCAAGCGAGAAGGTCTCCTTCATGTACATAACTATGATTCTAATGTCATGAAAATGTCAGATAAGGAGGAATGCTATTATAATTATAGATAGGGATGAGAATATTTCAAATTGTGATATAGTTTTACGTAACAATCTTATGAAGTATTACTTGTCAATTATAAACTCAATTACGGATACGAACTTGACAATATAATTTTGGAAGAGGAGGGACACAATTTCATAAATGAGATTTTGAATGATTCAAGAAATCTCGCATGTCAGTACAGATCCGTTTTATCCTAAAAAAAAAACATAAATGAATAGGATTTCAAAATACACAAAATGTTCGAAAATTTCTTTTAGTTTGCCCAAATTTTCAATGGGTTCTAATGTGGCACAACCAAAATTTCGGAGATGACTGAAGGGTTTTAACTCCTTGCAGCAAAAATGCTCGAATACTTTTTTTTATTCTTTAGTCGTTCCGCTAAATATGAACAGACAAACGTCGTCTTCGATGGGAGAATTCATCATCATCATCATCATCATCGTTATCATCATCTTCATCATGATCATCATCATCAACATCATAATCAGCATCAATATTATTACAATTGTCGTTGTTGCTGTTATTGTTATTGTTGTTATCATCATTACTATTATCATCATCACTGTTATTTTTGTTGTTTTTGTTATAAGGGAAATATGTCAATTCGGCCCGAAGAAATCGTGATTATATATTGCAGCGCTGAAGAATGCGGGTCATTGCATATTGTCCTCAAGATAATCACAGATAATTTAAAATCTGTACATTCACCTTTTCCACTTTTGATCTTCTCATCCAAGAAGAAACGGGGCATGTCGTGTACCTTATGTTCCTTCAATTTTGGGGGCGAGCGCATTGACCGATGACAATGTCCTCCCGGGCTCATCGTATATGAACAAACCTCTTCTCATAAAATAGAATTTATGGTTCATGTATCAATTCATTGAAGCTGGGATCTGAAAGAGCACATTCTACGTTTCTGACATTATCTGCCCATCGAGAATGTTCTGTGAATTTTTGTTTCTCTTTTCTTTTTGCCATACCAAACACTATAATTTAGTAATCCAAGAAATCTTTTCTGATCATAAGCAGAAAAGAGTTTATGACGTTTAAGACTCATAAGAGATTTGAAGAACTCAAGAGACGTGTTCATAAAAACATAGAATGAACAAAAATTGTCGGTTCGATACAAGAAAATTCAACCTTCTTCTCCGCCACTGCACTAATTGAGTACACGTTAGCCAACGCCACAAACGAAAAATTTATGTACCTGTGCATACAGTCTAAAACCATTTCAGGATGGTATATACAAAAACCACTTAAAATAATAGGGGTCTGTTTTGTTTTGTCTGGCTTTTTAAAATTTTCAAGGCGTTGAATTGAGGTTTGGCGGTCAGCATGATGACAGGTCATACCAATATATCAATCGAGACAGACAGTCAGACAGAAAAGAAAGTTAGTTGAAACGAATATGAATGACATATATATCTATATATATAAAACTCAACTTGTGTGTCTATGTGTGTATCTGTGTGTGTAGGTGTTTAAATCCCCGGTACCTCTCCTCCTAGCCAACAAATCGTAGAACCACCAAGGATGGGTCAGTTAATGTTTAGGCGAATGAAAATTGAACTGCGCTATTTCAGTTGCGAAATTCATCTCGCACGTGCAAAAATCGACAATGTGTTTGTTTAGGCCTTATCCCATGCATTGAATAGTGAACTTTACTCAGTCAGCTGTTTGACGTGAACTGTGCTCACCACGCGTGCAATCATGCGTAAAATTTCATGAAAAATAAAAAATCAAAGATATAAAAACGAATCGCCGTAATCATTGTAGAAAGTCGGCAAAGAAATTAATTTTCGGGATGTAGCCTGGAGGGTTTTTTCGTATTAATCGTTTGGACTTTGTGAACCCATAACAATTGTTTTCATAACATTTTAACGCTTTGAATTAAATGTGACCATTTTGTGTTGAATCTGCAGTTTGAATCACTTTAACCAAATTTTAGCAGGCCGGATTTTTGATCATCACGATACATCGCCAGCGACTCCCTGAAACTCTCCCCTGAAATCCCTGATGAGATGGGCAATACTGCTAGTCTTAGATAAAATATTTGACCAGATTTTCGAATTTGTAAATGATTGAATAACAATTATCGTTCAACAAATTGGTGGTAAATGTCAGACAGGTAACGACATGCTAGTTTAATCCCCAACGTAAAAATATTATTAACAACCATATCTATGCATTGTATTAAATACCACTGAATTCAAAATTCTGAAATTAACGACAAAACCCGTGCTGTAACCCAAGCAAAAAATTGCTAATAACGTAATATGTTTAGGTAGCTATTCAGTCGAAATTATGATGGATTTACACATAAAATATAGCCAGTCATTCACACACAATACACTCTGTTACAGATATTCTACATCGAGTAATTTGCTAATTGATGAACTAATTATATAAACAGCAATGAATTAAATAAACACCAGTGCAATAAATCAGATTAAAGAGTTGATTCACTTTCTCCCTTTGTGCGTTCATCTCAGCAATTATTTCATCCTTTCTCACGTATTATATAAATTTGTATACATACGCTCATTCACAAACAGGCACGCCCATATAAAAAAAACCAAAGGCACATATATATATATATATATATATATATATATATATACGTACATACACGCACACATATATAAATGTATGTATGTGTATATATACTCTAGTCTATCACTATTTATCAATTCATTTGTTGTTAACGTTTACTGGCATTATGATTCCTCTGATACTCAGGAACAAATTAACATTTATTTGATTCAATGAAAGCTTTGTAATGTCTGCTTAATTTCGTTCCCTGTCAGCAACAAACATATACGGACACTGTGTCCCGAAGCGTACATTGTTCTTACGATTCCAATGCCATTAGTAAAATTAATTAGTTTTGTTCTCATTCATCAATCACTTTTTATGAAAAGCAATGTCATATATATACATATATGAATAAACGCGAATACACATGTATATATAGGTAAACATACACGCACACACACACACACATGCACACATATATATAAAACTATATACTATATATGGGTGTGCCTATCTCATCGTATAGTCTACTGAATGTATGGCAGAAGAACTATTTAAGTGTTTATCGTAAAGAGGCATTATGTTTGTTTTTCATTCTTTAACAGATGTAACACAATTACAACACAGGAAACGGTCATTGCACTTTATAGGTAAAAAAATTACAAAATCTTTCGTTTGTTTAGAACGAGGAAATAGCCGATCCCTATACAAAAACCATTTGTAATAATTATATACATCAGTACATATATATGTAGAAACACACACATACATAAATACATACATGCATACATAAATACATACATGCATACATACATTCATACATATATACATACATTCATGCGGAATACATACATATATTAAGAGAAAGGTAGGTATACACATATATATATATATACACATATATATGTATATATATATACATTTCTATCTGTATCAATATACATATAGATGTACATTTACATATACTCATATACATTATATATATACATATGTATATATATATATATATATATGTGTGTGTGTGTGTGTGTGTGTGTGTGTGTGTGTGGTGTGTGTGTGTGTGTAAGGTTATATATATGCATATATAAAAAATTACATATACTACGTACGTGTGTAAGTGCGTATGTATATTTTCGTATATATTTTTATGTGTGTATACTTCGAATATCTCTCATTATGATTCATTAAGAGGCCCTCGAGTGCTTTCTTTATTTTTTCTTATTTGTTCTACCAATCACGATGAACACAGAGCTACTCATTTGGTTTTGTATTTTTTTGTAATCCGTTGCATCGCAAAAGTGTGAGTTATTATCGTGGCTACCAATCACTAATTGGATTCATTAAATTATCAAGGAACGTCTGTTTCTATACATTTCCAATACATTTCTGCATTTATATATAATATATATATGTATGTGTGTGTATGTGTGTGTATAAGTGTATAGAGAAATACAGGTAGAAAATCATACACACATAGAAAAATGAAATTGAAACCCTGTTTATTTTCTAAAACCAACACTACTTAACAAAGTGTAACTATTCATAAAACAGTTGCCTTGTTGGAGAGTAATGAAAATGTTTAAAATTCTATAAATTATAATCATATATATACACACACATACACGCACACACATACACACACATATATATGGAAATTGATGGAAAGATAGATAGATAGAAATATAGAGATGTAGAGATAAAGAGATATGTAGATAAATACATGTAGACACACACACACACACACGCGCGCGCATATATATGCACATATATATATATATATATATATATATATATATATATATATATACATATACGTACATACATATGGCAAGAAGGGCGTATTTCGTCGCAGGAAAAATATATAAGATTTTGTTGTTGAGAATGGACTTGAATTTGGTATCCTTATATTGCATTTGTTTTTAAATATGTTTTGCTATATATATATATATATGTATCAAAGTAGTTTCAACGATTTTGTGTTTATCAATTATATAAGGGTAAGGGATTTGGAAACTTTTAAATCTTGAAGCGCCAAATATCTTTAAACTATTAAATATTCACAAAATTAAGCGAACAACACAAAAAATTGTCAATGAACGTTTAAATGATTAAATGTTTATAAAATTCCATATCAAAAAGGATAGGGGAAGAATATAAAAAAATGTGGAGCATTAAACTTTGGTCATATTAAGTTAAGAGAGAGAAAAAGAAAAAAGAATATAAAGAAAAGGTGTTTTGTTGCACTCGCTTACATATAAGCAATGGAGTAGGGTCACTGATTGCGTTTCATTATTTAAAGCACTTTAAGCGACAGATCTGTCTGGAAATTAGCTATAGTTCATCCTATATTATTAGCATTATCTTGCGTTTGAGAATAAAATAATTTTCTTATCTGTATCAATACATCTCAACGATTCTAAAAGCAAACTTTGCTTGCTGACTTTCAGCCTGCGTTGAATTATATATATATATATATATAATAGTAAGGAAACATTTTTTTTAAAATGCAGAATGCTCAAGTGAAAGAAAATTTTAATAAAATGAGAAATTGATAAAATATATAATATATATTTATTCAACCGGTTTCGTCATTGTATGACTTGTCAAGAATATTTATGTTTTAAAAAGTTTTTTTAAAAATTAGAAAGGGGAAAAAAGAAAATTGCATTGTTTTTTGCAAAAGAATAATGATAAAATGTACAAACATTAAAAAATAAGTACTCCGATACATTGTGAGTTCGTTGTGTATCTTGAGTTTTATGATTGTTCACGAAAAAATTACCTTGAGGTATTAAGATCCAAAGGGATTAAGAGCATGCGTTGTGTGGTTTAATTCAGCATGTTTGCAGGACAGGAAGTAGTAGTAATTGTGGTTCTTCAGTTCCTGTATATATATATATATATATATAAATTAAATTTCCAAATTAGGTTGGTGGAGATGTATGTTGCTAGCGGGCACTGTATTTACTTTTACCTGCTAATAATGCCCACTAACCTCCGTGTGTGACGAAAAACTCCAGTGAGTTTATTTTACTATCCTCGGTAGATCTTCATACCGGCAAATCCATATGTCTCTATAGGGACTGCATGTTGCCGGTTCAGAAGTAATAATACATTAATTATAAAGAGAAAAGAGATTTATATATCAAGTTTTATTCTGTAGTCAATCACCCCTTTCCATTTCTGCTGCAAATTTGTGCACATTGCAAAATATTGCTACTTGTGGTGCATTTTGGTGTTACGTGTCCCTACTTCAGGGCGCTATTAACAGCGTTTCAGATCCCATCTCTCTTTTGAATTTTGACTAATAAACCATTAATACGATAGCGCGTTACGATGTGTTTATGAGTCTACACACACATTTAATCGAGTTAAGTGATTAAATGATACGTCAATTCTAAAATTAGTATAGAAATCAAGTAAACAATAGCAAGTAGAGTAGTTGATGAAATACAAATTCCTAAATAAATAAACGATATCCATAAGTTTAATTTAATTAGCAAATTAAATAATAGAAAAATAATCCATTATTAACAATAATGTTAATAATAATAGGAATATTAGAGGTAGTAGTAGTGATAAGGATCGTCGTAATAGAAACAAAAATAACATCAATATTCACTAAGTAACCTGGAACGAAATATAGTACTATGCATCACTCGAAGGATAAAATTCATTTGCTCACTACTGACCAATTCTTAGGCGGGCTAGTCACTTACTTTGCTTACCAGTAAATATGAAAAGATCGGAATTTAGGCTATTTTTAAAATATTAAGACCATGTAGGAAATATGTTGCTTGGACTTGTATTTAGTTCAGATGGGTTCTGCAACATAGTTTATAGCACAATGAAGAAGCGCCAAATAACACTAAACTGCACACCAAGATGCAAGATGTTGCAGTATGCACAAAATTACAACAGAAACATATGTGTGAAGTAATGGAAGAAGTGATTGACTGCGGAATAAAACTGGATATATAAATGTCTAATCCCGTTATTATTAATATATATATATAGGAAGCCTAGAGATATATACAAGTACCTCATATTCATCTGCCTATTACCTCAATCCGCTTGAGTAATAAAGGCAGAATGAAGTACTTTTATCTATTGGCTGAAAATAATATAAATTTAACCAATTTATATTATTACTTTTTATGATATTTACAGGTATCCTTATATATTACTATATTTCATAGCTTATATCTTATATGCAAAGAATAATATACTGTATGTATGTAAGTATGTATGTATGTATGTATGTATGTATGTATGTATGTATGTGTGTGTATGTATGAATGTATGTATGTCATTATAATTATCAGTTTAATAAATAAATTAGTTAACATTTTAATGTCCAAAATTTGATGAAGCACCTATTGTTCACTTCTACTATCTTATTTGCGATATTATATATAATATATACTAGCCTTTTAAGCTAGCTCCTGTGGAGAGGTCTTCATTGAGCGCTTATTCAATATATATATATATATATAATATATATATATATATATTATATATATATATATAGAGGGTAAAGACCCCCTTCGGTCATGAATGACCATGGGATTGCACCTAGAAAGTTACCTTCCTAATACAAGTCCGGGCAAGGTTGTTTATGGAAGGCCAGCAGTCCGCCCATGCATACCAGCCTCCCCTCTCCACGCCACCAGTGTTATCCAAGGAAAGAAAAAGGTCGATACAGCTTGGCACCAGTGACGTCGCAACTCATTTCTACAGCTGAGTGAACTGGAGCAACGTGAAATAAAGTGCCTTGCTCGAGAACACAACACGCAGCCGGTCCGGGATTCGAGCTCACAACCTCACGATCGTAAGCTCGGCGCTCTAACCACTGAGCCATGCGCCTTCATATATATATATATATATATATATAATATATATATATATATATATAATATATATATATATATATATATATATATATATATAATATATATATCTATATATATATATATATATATATATATATTAATATATATATATATATATATATATAATATATATATATATATATATATATATGGACTAACTAGGTATGCTATTTCATTTACCTGGCTGATTAAGTTAAAGTTTATTAAATTCCATTGTAGAATGCAGTCATTTTATAACTTTATACATTTTAACTGATTCAGCCAGGTAGTTCACGAAATACCAAGTTATTCCGTGAAATAACGGAATAAACACGAATAATTATGTATTAGGATGAAATAACTGGAATCCTGCTTCACATGGAATATAATTCTGAATCTCATGGGGCCTATACATTCGTAAAATTCACCCATCACTAAAGAAATAAGCAAGACTTGCGAGTGTTTCATGGAAATTTCTTGTTTAGCTCCACGTTTAATTAGGGATATCCATGTATAATTGCCGTTGTTTTCAAAAATAGATAACATTGTATATTTGGTAGGAAGACTAATATAGTATCATACACCAAATTCTCAGAAAGCCAGAACACTAATTTTGTCTACGAATAAGCGTTTCGGGAGTGTTTAAGCATTTTAGTAGGGCTTATGTTACTATCCAATTCAGTAAGGGCACTAAGAGCCGGTAGAGAATATGGATATTGGTAATTTTTCTATCATAACAGAAAATGTTACATCCCCGAGATTTGATCTCAGATGTTTGTTGTCGAAACATATAGAATATTAAAGCTTATCGACTACTTCAACGAGTGTGACGATTAGCTCCATAGGATTGAGTAATATATTTCTGAAATCATTGTTAAATGACAATAGTATTAAAACTTGTTTCATGAAGAATATGCACTTGAAGGTAACATGTCCAATATTTGAGGAATTTAGTAGGAATGAACGTATGTTCATAACGTTGAATATGTTCAGATCTTCTTAGAACTTTACGACAAGTTCTAGTATTTAATAACGTGCCTTTCTCACAATGACGTTTCCGCATACAAGTGGCAAGTAAATTTGAAATAAGTAGGAGGTATAATATTCTTGGATACACTAGTAATATCAATATTAATATTCTCAAAGCAATGATCCAGAACTTCTATAAACATGACTCTCTGCTTCAAGATTTCAATATTTGTTACTTTCAATTAATACTAGAAATATGACTTGAAGTAATAATCGTCTTATGTAGCATCCATGCAACTCTAATAAAATGTTAGTCTCTAGAATGAAACTTTTACACATAATCAATATGATAGTGCACAAATTTGGAAATCGATGATACTCTCATACGTTATCCATCTAAAAGAAGTAATTTTGTCTGGAGTATGTTATAATTTCTGTTTGTAAATCCTGAGGTATGGCAGAAGTCTCAGGCCTAGTCAAAAGTAGTGATTATTATTAGAATTTAATAAAGTTCATCTTGTGTTTAATGACATCATAAAAATCTGAAAATTCAAATATTTTCTGACATCTATATTTTCCTTCCTTTGAAACTGATTGTCTTTTAACTTCTCTAAAATGTATTCAACTTTAAGAGTACGTCAAGTTTCGTCAGAAGATTCTATTGGGAAATAATATAAGGTGGTAAAGCAAAACCATTGCTTTCGCTTTTTTTTTCATTTATTCCCCGAATATAGACATTCTTCGCTATTATATATTCGTCTTTAAGTGTTTCCAGTTTTCATGATATTGTTATCAAGTTGTTTCACTATTATTATTATTATTATTATTATTATTATTATTATTATTTATTATTATTATTATTATTATTATCATTATTATTATTATTATTATTATTATTATTATTATTATTATTATTATTGAATGATTGATTGATTGATTGATTGATTGATTGAGAGAGCAATATTTCTCTTTTGGCAGTGGATTCTGGCTGCCAAGGTGCTCGTAAATGCTTTCCGAGAGCATAACTGTTAACAGCTTACACACTTGTGGGAAGCAAATGATTGGTCTATATTTAGTGGCTATATTGACTTCACTTTGTCTTTGATAAGGAGTGCTATTCTCCCTGCGGTCATCCAGACAGTACCTTTCAAACTTAATTTGGTCCTGGATCTTTACTCTTAAGTCTTCTAACTAACACTTTACCTATTAATGTACTATTTGGTTTTCGATCTAGCTGATTATCACAAACTACATCTTAATTCACTTTCTTTAACTATGCTGCATCTACATTGTAATTAAGTGGGTGAAGCCAAACCTTAATCCATAATGTCTTAGCTCCTTCTGCATGAGTTTCAAATCTTCACTAGTTTCTTCTACACTTTATTTGGCTATAAAATCTTCTCCGCTGTTCTCTAGATACTGACGTTTGTTTCATTACTAATACCTGGAAAGCTTAACTGTTGCTGTTAAAATATGCAGTTTCAGAACTATCATGAATACCCCAAGTATCTTTGACTAAGTATTTTGTCAAGAGAATATTTAAATTTTGTGTACCCAGTCTTCTATTCTACTCGGATCTTGTTTTAATGTGTTTTCATTTATTTTCTAATCACCATTTGCACATCTGCGTCTTCCTTTTCTTCCCCCGAGGAATAAATAGTCTGCAAGTAATGTGCAACCCCTCTGGCATATGTCAATAAGTTAGTGTCATTTATATTTTAGTATCTATCGTACTGAAAGCAGAATCTATTTTCCTAGTTTTATCTAGTATATTCATTCTGTTGGTATCCATTAATGCTTCTAATAATTGGTTTCCTCTTCTTTACTCATTCCTCCCCGTAACTTATCTAAAATCTTCTGATTCTCCCCACTTAAGTCGCTGGCCCCAGTTGCCATTTCCTGATTGGCAGTGCTTGTGTTACATTTTTCTGTTAGTTTTTTATTTAGTTTGAACTGTATCTCTTATGTCATTGTTTAGTTTTTCCCCTGTCTGGTCTTTATTTTCTATTTCCTTGTGTTGTCTTCCACCTGACACTTTCTCATCCATTTTGCTTTCGTAATAGCATTAGCTTGGTACATTAGTCTCTGCTCGTCACTTTAAACATATCCAAAGTGTTAAATCCATTTTCTCTAACCCCTTTGTTTCGGTTCAATTTCTAGGTAGCACTGCATCACTATTCTGCATTCTTCGCTTGTCAACTTATCAACCTTACTCTATTATCGGCTGATGTTGTCTTAGTATAACGTTAGTGGCTACTCTGCATCTGTACTGAACAAATGCTGAGTGAAAGGCCCTCCCTGAAACCTCTAGCTTCATTTTCGCTGTTAATACCAGAATTTCTGAGCAGATTCTTGTCTACCATAAACTGAGTTAAGGTAATGTTCATCTCATCATCATCACCACTATTATTATTCGACACCTAGTAACTGTCTGTTGCAACACATGCTGCTTTCGTTTGAGTTGTATTGTATTACATTAATATGTTTTGTTATGAATCTAGGTGTCAGTCTGCTGTTCTATTAGTGTTTGTATTGTGTGTTGTTTGTGCGGTGGAGGTTATGTTCTGTTGGCTAACGAGCATGTGTGGCACATGTTAGTGGGATTCCTCATTTTATTGTATTTATTGTATTAATGTATTCCTGTAGTTTTATGAAGTGTAGCATTGTAGTGTTCGCATATCATTTCATTGTCGTCCTGGTGTTCTCTCCACCGCTCCTTTCTGGTTTTGTCATTCGTTTCAGCACTGTCATTAAGAAAAGGGTCCGACTTACTATTATTCAGAAGTCTTATTTTTATCACGTGCTTTCATATCACTACAGAGCGAAGCACAGTGTCCCTTGGTTATGTGCTGCAGTTTGTTTTGCTGGTCTTATTTTAACTTTATTGAAAGTGCTTTACTTAGGATGTGGACAGTGCCTAGTAGTGCTATTTTCTGTATGTCATATACATCCATAAGTCCTGGTGATATGGTTATGTATTTATTTAATGTTTTTTTAATCATACCTAATACACCTATTACTATATTGATTGGTTCTGCTCTGAGGATCCACATTTGATTTCCTCCCTTTCCAGATCTTTGTATTTCGAGACTTACTTTTAGAAATACAGTGCCATCTGCTAAGGTTGATACATCGATTAAAGGGCATTGATCTTTTGTTATTGATCTCTAACAATTATAGCCGTTTTATTGGCCTTGTCTTCTTCATTCTGGCTTATCCCAAAATATGGTTGCATTCAGAATATTTTTTATGATGCGCATATACGATCTATTTTCTGATGTCATTCTATAGTATTTTCATATCTTCCAGTGTATATAGGTCCTCACGCTGTAGAAATATTCCTTTTTAACCAGGACTGGGCGGCCACAGACAAAATGATTTGTTGTTTCTTCCCCATCACCATATATTGCGGAGTTAATTGTATTTTTTTTTCATTATGTGTTTCTGGTAGGGAGAGTTTGATTCCTTGCTGGATTTTAAAATGATTCAGTCTCTGCTTCGAAACATAAGCTTTTCAGACACTCTTGGTATTTTACTTTGTCTATTTTTTGCTGTTTAGTGTTATTATTATTATTATTATTATTATTATTATTATTATCATTATTATTATTATTATTATTATTATTATTATTATTATTATTATTGTTTTCTTTTTTTCTTCGCCTTTCAAATTTGCTTCCATTTCTTGCCGAGTGTCTTCCCGACATTATTATTAGTATTATCATTATTATTGTTGTTGTTGTTATTGTTATCACCATCATCATCATCATCATCATCATCATTATTATCCTTATTTTTATTATTATTATTATTATTATTGTTGTTGTTGTTGTTGTTGTTGTTGTTGTTGTTGTTGGTGGTGGTGGTGGTGGTGGTGGTGGTGGTGGTTTTGTTATTGTTGCTGTTGTTGTCGTCGTCGTCTTCGTCGTTGTTACTACCGTTGTTTTTTACCAAAGTTTTAGCTGTATAAAGGAATAGAACAGAAAGGGACTTAGTGAGAATTTAGAAGAGGCGCTTAGGAAAGGCATCGCAACTCAAGTGCTGGCAGGTCTTCGGTCAACACTTCAACGTCAAGCACGAAGGTTGCCTTGTCAGAGCTAAGACACGTGTTCTGAGACCAGAGGGAACCAAACCTGCTTGATGGGCCTGGGTGGCGGAGGCGCAAAATTGCAACAAACACATCGCTCGTTCTTTGTTGAACCAAAATGGGCTCATAGTAAACGAGCCGGAACAGACATGTGTGACTTTGCAGTAGCATTCTGGCGAATTATTCGGGCCGAATGGTGGGCCAGATCGCAGGATAGATAGATTTAGATACATACATACACACATACATGATGGCTGCCCCCTCGTTATCGAGTATGGCCATTGCACGAAGCTTAATGGTTATTGATGCACGCATCGAATGTAACTTTTTAGCCCAGCTAAAGATCTACAGTGTCTTGTACAGAATTAGCAGCTAAAACCTTTACCGGCAATAGCCGGCTGTAGTTGTAACTGGGCTTCATGTACTCTTGCATGTCGTTTAAGTCCTCCAGACGTGATTAGTATGCTGTGTAACACCACCACCGTATAAATATGGATGCATATGTATTTAAATTTTTTTTAAAGTTTAAATTCTAGTTACATGTTTGCATATATATATGGATAAAAAAAATGAAGTTAACGCAGGTGTAATCAAATATTTTTACTTTCGACACATGTTTCGAAAATTCCACTGATACTATTCAAAAGAATAAATGGTATAAACAAAGCAATCTTCTCCTCAGGAAAGTGAAAAAACGAAACTCGTCAATAAGACATTTTAGCAAAAAATGATGGATTTGTATAGCGATAGACAGACCGCTCTTAATATTGTTTAAAAAACGTTATATGATATAACGTCATAAGTAGCTAACAGAAAGAGTAGGGATATTAATAGTGAATGTTATATATAAAGGAAATTAAAGTTTAAATTATATATAATGATAGAGACTACTTATATGCACTAAATGTATGTTTTTGCCAATGCTTACATCTTTTTGCTCGCTCTATAACCGTGTTTACTAGAGTATTTTTAGAAACAATAATGAAAAATAGCTTAGAATTGCAGAGAAGACAGAATTTCTTGCCTTTGTCAAATGGCATCGAAATTGAGAGAATCAACCATTCTAAATGAAATTTTCGTTGTAGTCTTTTAAATCCCAAATCAGTTTGCTGAGACCGGTACTATTCCGTTTATTTCTATCCCTAAATGTTGAGTAATGGATAGACATTTTTTTAGATAACTCTAACGATGTGCTTCCAATGTAAAATCGTACTTCATTACGAGTACTGATTATGCACTGGTATATATAATTTTTTAATCTTAGAGTTACTTGACAAAAACTTAATTCTATTGAAATTGACTTCATATACAATAACCTTGTTATTAATATTTCTAGAGGGTTGGATGGTATTAGCTAAATTAATGTTAGTATTAGTAAATGTATTAATAGTTAACAGTTTGTTATTATGAGAAGAGATAATTCGCAAGAGATTTTTTCTGTTTGAAAAACCTATCCTACCCTTATGTGAATTGATTATAGAGTAATATCTAGAATTGTTTGGAAAATTCCTAGCAATAGCTTGACGAAACAGCAGTGGGAGATTAGATTTAATTTCTCTCCCGTAAGGAATTATTAACCAAATATTTTTACTAGTATTCATAGCGTAATTACTTTTGAAGGTGTTATATTTACTTTTAGATCGATAATAGGGGATTAAATAAGGTTTATCTGTCTTCATTCGCTTTGTATTGGTGCGAAAGTTATGTTTGTTATCAATAATTCTTTTACGACTAGAAATCTTATCTACATTATTGAATTTACATTTAGACTGAGCAGAATCAATGTAGAAAATTTTCTCTGTATAACCTGCTTTGATTAAGGCAGAGTTATAGAATTCAGCGTTGTTATTGAAAATATCAACATTAGCAGATAATTTAGATAACCTAAACTAGATATTCTTAACTAAGTTCTTAGTAATTGCTCCAGGATGATTACTAAATTTGCTAATGTACTTAAGATTGGTCAACGGTTTACGATATGGGAAGTAAGAGTCACTGTGTAAATTAAGCGTAATATCTAAAAAGTTGGCCTTCGTCATATCGTCATCAAAAACGATTTTTAAGCCCATTCTACTGAAAAAATTAACTAAATTAATCTTAACTTGTTGTACCTTTTGGTTGGAAACATTTTGGAGGTAAAGTAAACAATCATCGCGATATAGACCTCCATAAATGTTAGGGAACTCTTCAGGCAGTTCAAAACGAATATATATATATTCAACGTAAACACGTTTCTACCTTTATAAACAAGGAGTTACAACACATTTATTTGTGAGATTTTTGCTGCCCTGGTAACTATTTATTTTTTTCCGTGTTAGTTGTTAACAAGTAAAAATACACTCATCTATTTATATATATATATATATATATATATATAAATATATATATATATAGTCTTTTATTTGATTCAGCCATTTGCTGCGGCCATGCTGGAGCACTGCCTTTAGTCGCACAGATCGATCCCCGGACTTATTTTGTCCGGGGATGGTTGCGGGGGACAAGCACGCACACACACACACACACACACACACACCACACATGCATGTATGTATATATATATATATATATATATATATATATATATATATATATATATTCCATAAAAGAATAACCAGAGATGGCTTAAATAAAATGTTTTCCTTGTTTTTGCATATTCTTCATTCCTGTTTCGTGATAGTTTCTCATTTGATTTATCTTCCCGGCAGCCCGCTGTCAGACGACCATGCCGTTTGGTATTATTATTATTATCATTATTATTGTTATTATTATTATTAGTAGTTGTAGTAGTAGTCGTAGTAGTGGTGGTGGTGGTGGTGGTGGTGGTGGTGGTCTTGGTGGTGATGGTGGTGGGGGTGGAGGTGGTAGTAGTAGTAGTTGTAGTAGTAGTAGTAGTAGTATCATCATCATCATCATCATCATCATCATCATCATCATCATCATCATCATACATCTGAGAGTTTGAGGTAACTTTTACTTGTCCGGGTTGGTCACTTCCCACACTTTCGAATTACCAGGATATGTTTCAGCGAGCTTCTTTCGAAGATGTATTAAATCTGTAAACATTGCCAATCAAGACTTAAGAAACCGCAAAAAATAAAGAAATTGTTTCTATTGAAATTATTTCAAGAAATCGAAAGATTTCATTCATAAACGAAATATATAAAGCAGAATGTCTACCAAGAATACGTATCAAAGCGTAAGCTAAATGAAGAAATGCGAAATGCGTATAGAGGAGAACTTCGAACAAAACTCTGAGTATGACTATCTATTACATATGCATTACCATTTCCACGCATAAACACATGTTGTTTTTTGCTTACACATCAACAAATTTAATGCTTCTAAAATTCACACAATAGAAATTTCACACAAAATAATTCACTCAAAAAAATTTCTCGCGCTCGGGATTGAAATGACTTCGATAAAAAAAAAAAAGGAAGCAGCTTCATTCTTAACTGGAAATGTATAGCTGATACGCCAAGGTGTTAAAGCTAAAGGAAGAAATGAATTGCGCTGAATTTCGTCAGGTGGACCTCAAGCAATCATATTAAGAAGCTTTCAGAGGCGGAGTCTAGTCAAAACGTTTAACGCTGTCAAAACGTCAACGTACCATCGCTAAAAATCACTGCCAAAACGAAATCCAAGAGGAAAAGGGAATGATGTGCAGATGACTACAAAACTGAACCGCTATATGCATTCTACTATGTAATACTATACGCAAACACAATGATAAAAGAATCATTTGAGAGATGAATGAAAATAATATATGTATGCGTGAAAATATAGAATTGCAAACCTCCGGCGGAATATCTTACGAGAAGAGGAACGTCCCAAATCTGAAATACACAAACTCATACTGTAAATATCCAATGAAGTGAACATTCCTCACACTTATTCTACAGGCCTGATATCCAGACAAATTGTACTACACGCACAAAACACTGTAGAAACATTAGTACAAAACCTCAAATCAAACCCATAACAAAACATACTGGTGGAATATAATCCCGGGAAGTGTTTCTATTTCGCACAAACGACAAAATATCATCATCATCGTCATCATCATCATCATAATCATCCTCATCCTCCTCATCATCATCATCATCATCATTATTATTATTATATTATTATTATTATTATTTTAAGTAGTAGTAGTAGAAGTGCTAGTGGTAGTAGTAGTAGTGTCATTAATATTGTTATCATTATTAGCAGCAAATGCCGCATCGTTGAGCATATACTGTTTGATGAAAATGCTTTTTTTTTGTTTCTGTTTATACAGAAAGATCGATTATTCTTCTCCTGAAGAAATAATCAAATTCTTTTTCTTCAAAGTTTACGTTTTTTATATCCTGTTATTTAAATAGTGCAGCCTGTGATAAGTGTATATTAGTTTAAATAATATTCGAATTATTTTTGAAGCTTTTTATCCAACATATACATTTAAAATATCGAGGTCACATTCCAGAAAAAGGTTAACAGAAGCAGACATTAAAAAGGCGACATTTTATATTAATATGATTTTCTATGAAAACTTCGATGTTTGAAGGTGAAATTGTCTTCTGTATCTACAGTGACTATATACGTTTAAAGGTGAGTGATACTACTTTCAATTTTGTTCGTATATATTATAACAGACAACGCGTTTTTGTTTTTATGTTTCATAATCTTTATCCAGTTTATTTAGATACACTTTATCTGCTATAAAATGTAGAACAACCGATGTAATATCGCTGATATTTTTGACATTATGCAGCTTATTTTTCTTTCTATGAGTGTATAACATTATTATTTCATAATACGTATCCTCGTAAACGAGCTACATTCAGTAAATGTTATACATACATACATATACATGTGTGTTCGTGTGTATCTGTGTCTGTATGTGTAAATATGTATGTATGATTGCTTGTATTTATGAATAAGACTTCTGAAGATATTAATACAAAAAGTATTAAGATGTACTATAGTGAGTACATGATGGTGGAAATTCGAGAGTTAATTTTTCTGGAGTATTGTGTTCCGATATTTAGTTTATGAATCGTACGAACCTTGAATTTAATTCTAAGGTTCGAGACTCCTAAGTTTGGAGGGAATTTCCTCACTTAAAATCTATGAATACAATTTATAATAGAGTGATCAGAATAACGAACTTTACTGAATGGTCATTTCTTCATAGATTGTATAAGGATTTTTAAATGCATTCTTTAATGGCTTTCTCACGAGACAGAATAAAACAATGCATGAATGTTTTGGAGGGATCACACGACAGGTAAAAGAAGCGGACGTTGTTAATAGGGAAACGAAGACATGGTCTGAGTCTCCACCACTGAAAACAACTGAGTGTCAAGTGATCATTTTCACAGAAATTTTGCCGGCCAAAATTCAAAGTCAATGATATTTTTTATCCTGCATTTTAGTTGTCGTACGTTTTCCCAAATTGTGGTAGTCGTAAATTGGACGCGAAACCGCTTTCTAACAAAGTACTTCTTCTTAAACATAGATATAAGTGAATCGAATCCCTACTCTAATTGCGTTTGTGTCATTATTTAAACTAGAAAATGTTGAAAGTGAAACAAAAATTGCATTGAAAATAAATACATATGTTATTGATGAGAGTGAAAGTTAATGATAAAACTCTAATTAGGAACAAAGCTGAAACGGATTGAGATTATCTTTGAAGGAGCACACAAAATATATTCCAAAATACATTCGGGTCCCTTTGTGATTCAAGATAAGAAGGAAGACAACAATGCATATCTTAATAACAAATACAGAACGAGATCCGAGTGGGGTGGATTTAATTTATTCCATACGTTTCCTTTCATACATATATTTGAGTTTACTTTGAAATGGGTGCATAACTGAAACATGTATATTAATGCAGAAGCGATATTAGATTTCATCACTATGTGATCAATTGTAATCCCGTTTGTAAGAATATTGTTTGAAGTTTTATACGTGCCATTATGTAATTTTCCTCTTTAGATAAGACACATCTTTTTTGAAAATATATGGATGAAGATATATGGACACTTGTACAGGTGTTGCATAATATCATTTCATTTAAGTTCATTCATGGCGATCCTTTGATACGTCTTACATCAGGGGAGGCAGTTCCCTTCTCATCCACGATTTGTAAGATTAATGCCGTTCATGTTTCTTTTAAAACGTTATAAAACGAAACCAGCAAAAATGATTTTATAGGAAAAAATATTCTGGTTAGAAATAATCGGCTATAATGCATATTGTGGCTCTAGGGAGAAGTGAGGAGACGAGCTGAGCTAATCTGCGAACATATGGAAGAGGAACACAGTAACTGACTCAAAGGAACAAAGGCAAAACTAGTACAGTTAGAGAAGTAACAATGCCTTGATGATTGGGCAGAATCTACCTTGGAAATATGAATGCTGTTCTATTAATTCACAAAGAGGTTTTTTTTGGATGAGGTCAAACATGCATTTACATGTAATAAATGCACTGTCCAAGCAAAACTATTAATTTTCCGTAACACAAAGCCACATGCCAACGCATATGTGACAGTAATACAAATGCATGTTTCTCCCTCAATAAGCGTTCTGCTATGTGCATATAAATATATACATTTACTTTTGCGAATGCTATGTTGATTCGTTGCATGTACAAACAAATGAGCTTTAGCACTTCTAATACTATATGCACTAATTCTACTAACTACACTCGTCTATACTGAGACCGTTTTCTGTAACCACTCTTAATACTACGTTGATTTGCAATCCTAAAAGGAGTATCTACCTCAAACACGTAAGTCCCTCTTTGTGTTGTCTATACCACTATAAACAGGTATTTCATGTTCAAGCTCAAGAACTGGCCGCCCTAGTTACGTTACAATTGTCATCATATTATATAAATGAACCGTTTACAAGCAAATAAAGGCGACAGCACATCCGACATTTGAGTACGTCTTTCCCAGGTTAAGTGTCTTTCCGTTCACCTCATATTTTATACCTGAAGACTACCATCCTCTGTTACTTACACCTCCAATCTTGACATTAATTTTTGTTCCAACCCTCTCACATACTGTTTTTCTCTTACGGGTAACATCTTATCATGAATGATGACCACTGCATGGAACGGATTTAACTCTACATATTACTCTTAGGATATGCATCTTCTTTAGAAACCTGACAATATTATTATAATCGCTATATTTAATGTTGTTTCTTCGATTCTCCATCTCGGCCGCACCCTATTTTCATCTTCATCCTTTCGTTCTCTTCTTTCTCGTTTTGCAGCGTTTTTTCAAGCACATTCTACTTTTTACACACATACGTAAATACATATATTTACATGTATGTATGCATGCATATATACATACATACATAGTTATGGTCATACATAATACATGCAAACACATAAATACACATGTGTCCATGTGCATCTATGCCCGTGTCTGCTTTTGCGTATATATATATATATATTATTATTACTTAAATGTATCGTTTGTGAAAAGCGGTCTTCGAAGGACCTTCAGAAAAGTGAACCGAACCGAACATAATCAGGTTAAGTGCGATAATATAACTATTGAGAAGTGCAGTTAAAACGGAAAAGCCAAGCTAAAACCCAGTTGAATAATATAATATTGAAGATACTGTATATCCTGCAATATCCCGTTTTGCTATTCTGTGAACTATTTAATCTCGTTAAAATTCTTCCTTCAAAGGAAGAAAAGAAACATTCGAAATTTATAATCTTATCGAAGTTACACTGCAACGACCATGAATCTCTGCAGTGATTTTACACAAAATATTTTGCATTAATTTCAGTACGTTGGTCTGTTACACATTTATGGGTCTCTCCAATGTAATTCCTGTCATATTTCATATTTCCCATTTAAAGGAGATTTTTTTATTCTTTACCAATGTTTCAATATAGCGGGATTTACTATAGCTGATTCAATGGCAGTAGTGTATTTTGTTTCCTTTATTTATTCGTGTCATCATTTGAATTTTCTGTTTTAAAGTATTCATTGAGATTCAATAAATAATTTCAATACAGCTGTGTTATATATGTAGTGAGACAAGAGAGTTATCGTGTATTAGCACAGTTCAGGCGGTGAACTGCCAGAAACGTTAGCATGCCGGGCGAAATTCTTAGCGGTGTTTCGTATGCTGCTACGTTCTGAATTTAAATTTCGCCGAACACGGCCTTGCCTTTCATCCTTTCGGGGTCGAATATATAAGTACCAGTTACGCACTGGGGTCGATATAATCGACTTAATCCGTCTGTCTGTACTTGTTCGTCTCCTCTGTGTTTAGCTCCTTGTTGGTAGTAAAGAAATAGGTATTTCGTCTGCCGCTACGTTCTGAGTTCAAATTCCACCGAGGTCTACTTTGCCTTTCATCCTTTCGATATAATCGACATAATTCCTTTGTCAGTCCTTGTTTGTCCTCTCTGCGTTTAGCCCCTTGTGTGTAATAAAGAAATAGTTGTATTAGCACAGTTGTGCTATGACAACTTCAGCTAATCATAGTGTGCCTCGTGTTACTACACACAGAAGGCATCTGTCCAGCGGTAATCGCGTCATTATTTATTTAGCAGAAGACTTCGTGGCGAGTAACAGCAATTCTCGGTCAGTCATTGAAAGGACTGACGTCTAACAGTGTTTCCTCAGCACAGTATGCTACTGTTCATTTAAGATATCCTCGCCAACCATTCTATATACATCGTATTACCTTTACCATGTGTCCTTAAAACACATCGCTACCTGTAACAACGAAATGTTTGACTTTGCATATCATATGTTGGTGGTCGATAAAATAAGTACCATTTGTGCACTGGACTGAATAAAATCGACTTAACCTTTTATTCGAATTTCTTGCCTTGTGCAAAAATTTGAGACGGATTATTCAACTTTTGGGGAAAACAACTATTTTCTTCGATATGCGGATCCTCGTTTTATACATTAGAATAATATTATAATTCATTTCCGCTATCGAGCGCTGAGGTATGAATTACTATAATTTTGTCAGTTTCAGGCAAGGAGAAACACGATCGCAACGGAATACGATATGAATCAAATAATGAACTGTGTGTTAATTTCAATACGTCGTTTCATGCAATTTCCAGGTTTCTCTACGCTTTAGCTACATATATATATATATATAATATATATATATATATATATATATATATATATGTATGTGTGTGTGTTGTGTGTGTGTGTGTGTGTATGTGTGTGTGTGTGTGTATGTGTGTGTGTGTGTGTGGTGTGTGTGTGTGTGTGTGTGTGTGTGTGTGTGTTTCTTTGTATATCCGTTAATGTGTTTTGACATCTGAGTGTGCCCTTTTGAAATGAAGATATTTGTATATTGCAGAAGAATGCCATAGAAAAAGAATCCTTCAACCTTCACATCCTTTCATTTTCCAACTTCACTTTGCGACGATTTTCTATTTTTCCTTTTCCAAATCCGTATTGAATAGACTCTAATTGTAAGTGAAATCCTCTATGACTTACATACGTAAGGAAATAAGCAATGAATATCCAGACTGTCAATGGTAAAATTACAGAAGTATGCATTAACATTTATCTCGATCGATTTTCATACAAAATCTCATAAAGACATGTATAAAATTTATAAAGGTTGAACAAACGCGCGTGATACACGTACACGCCCATATGCATACATGTAAATTTTATGTTTAATTATATACATGTTTACATATATAACTTTTCTGTAGACTGCATGCATATCATTGTGGGGTATTGATACATAGTTTACAATAAGTTTGTAAACCATATATTCCAACACAAACACACATTTGCACTCACGTGAACACATGCACAAACACACACAAACACACACTCTCACTTATACACATACATGTATTCTAATATATTTTCTTATATTACGAAGGAAACTAA
>NC_043015.1:9648438-9658438 GCF_006345805.1 Octopus sinensis
TGTATTCATCAAACATGTACTTCTTTCAAATCTATATGTACACTCATATTTAATATTTTATTTTGATTAAACGTGTTAAATCATATTGTCATATTATCGTGTATTGCCATATTGTTCAGAATAGCCTAAAGTTTGCTGGTATTTACTATACGCATATGCTACTAGGACGATGCCAAATTCACATTATTCTTACATGTATATGACAGTAAGCATATCGCTTGCATACTACCGAACGATGTTTCTGGCAATGAATCGAGCAAATTGTCAATTGATACAAATTTCCTTTTTAATAGTTCTTTCCTTTGCATACTTCGCTTTTTTATCAAGACATATTTTGCACGAATATATCCACGTAATTTTTTTAACATTCAACCAAACCATGGAACGTTCGTCCACTTTACACTTTCTTTGGCTTTTACACTCGTCTTTACTTTATCGCTTAAATTTATCTTTCCTTCATTTTCCCCACATTACATTCTTTAAAATTTTCATCACGTCATCACACCTTCGTTCTATCTCCTGTATTTTCTTTACGTGTATATCGACCTCCCTTTCATCCTCTTGAACATCAATATCACAGGTATTTTTCTGGTTAATCTACTGGTTCCATTTTTCCTTTCTTTCTCCCGATCTACCCTCCATGTTGAACTTTATCAATGCATATGGTATTGAAAGATATGTATTTACTTGGATAGCCCCGACGTTTGAAAAATACACCATTCATAATGATAGATAAAACATTAGACATTATTCCATGTAAGGATACAGCATTGTAATAGTGGAAGTGTGCCAAGCATAAATAAAACGCTTGTATTCAAAACCCTGCTGAGTCAGAGATAGACATGAAGTGAGAAATACATGCATATGAGAAAATGAGCGAAATATATTGGACATAAAAAATATTCACTTTCTAAAACGAAGTATAAGGTGCAAACGTATATACTAAAGTACAAAAAATAGAATATGGCATAATCGCAACAGGATTACATATAAACTGATTTATTTTCGATCAAATTGAATCCGATGTTACGTATTAAAATTATAAACAGCGTATGTTTATACGCTAAACTGTGTTCTGTTTTGTATTGTGGTTAAGCAAATGCGACATTGTTCTGCCAATTACGATGCCTTAATTATGAATAAAACGAGGTAGTACTCCTGTGGTAGCGTTATCTAATTCGAAATATCGTGTCAACGCCATAAAAAGTAAAACGCCCATTGCGTCGTGCATACGGAACTAAAGGCTTGCCAGGATTTTATTATAATCGATCATAGAGATTACGTTCTTTTTTTCTTTGTGTAAACAAAAATGCGCAGGGTGATTGTTAAAAGAAAAATTGAGGTCAATTGATGAAATATGTATTTTAATTTATTTTCTTTGTTTTGCAAATATAAATAGGTATGAATATCAACTAAACAATTACTTATATTTAATAACATTTCAGCCCATTATTGTATCTAGAATCTCGGAAAATAACTACACTATCACAAAAACAGGAGAAAAACAACAAAGGGAAAAGAGAAATAAAAGAGAAACGTTGAAATAAAATGAATAATTTAATGAAAGAATATCCGTAAAAAAGGAAAAAAACTTTACCCATATAAGAAAAAATAATAGCGCATTTTAAATTGCATCGAATATTTTGAGACATTATTCCCTATAACTTTATATTGTCTTCAGAACTGTTACAGTTTAATGAGAATTTCTTTCAATATATATTATTTCTCTTGTGTTTCTCATTCTCTACTTAGATTCAACCGACAAATGAACATAAATTTGACAGTTATTTAAAGGAACAATATTTGTTTATATTTCTGTAATTATTTCCATTCTTGCTGTTATATTGTCCATGACATTTACTTAGTTTCTATTTTCAAATTTAAAGCAATTTGTCTGTAAATCTTTGCATATTGCTCATTTAAATTGCATATATTTGTATCACCCATCATGTTTTTGAAGGACATTTTGTGAGAAATATATTTAAAATTTCAGTATACGTGGAACATTATCATGCTGGAGTCTTATGCATCTCCGAAAGTACTCTATTTCTGTTTCACTATTTCTGTCAACCGCATTACAGATATATGTGTGTATAGAAACATACATACTTGTATGGGCGCAGACACACATGTGTCGACACAGACACACGGACATATGAAGATATAGATACACATCATACGCATACAAGCACGCATAAAATATTGTAAGTATGACTGAATAGACACGCATGTACACATGCCACATAAATTATTTGTATTACAATAATACCAAGGTGTTAATCTTTTTATAGACTATATACAAACAGAAGAAAACAAGGAAATAGAAGAGTGAATCTGTGTGAACATTCCACACACACACAGTTTAATAATTTGTGCAAACCAATGTGAGGTTATTGTTGGAATGGATAATAGTGCGACTATTGTAAGAAGGATAGGATGGGTTCGTATGTAATGTGAATGGAATGATTAGATTGTCATATTTCGTAGCTACATACACCTAGAAGACAGGTGAATAATGTTGATATAAGAGAAATGACGGACAAACATATATATTTATATGCGTTACTAGGGACACATAAATATGAGATGTATGGAGATATGAATAGGAAAAACTGGCAACTCTCTGGATGAACAAGAAGTGGTCAACGAATATATAAATGTAATGGACGGACAAATTTATAAAGAACTGCTTTGCTAGATAGAGATATGCAGAAATATGAAGAAAGGCTGAAGAGTTCAAAGGCTGACTATGAAAGATTGATACTAGAGCTGTGAAATCTTGCAGGTATTAATTTTAACCCACTTTACAACTGTTTTGATTCTTTCGAAGTGAACTGTCATATGACTATTAAAATAACCCTTCAAAAGTAACTACTAGCGACATGTCATGGGCATGGGCAAATTTTGAAATCAAGGCGTTATCAAGCACGTACAGAAAGCAGAGGTTAGTACTCAATGATGTTCATGCTGACATGAGTTCTATAGTAGATGATGACGCTCCAACGTCGACAGTGCAACGGAGGACCACTGAATTTAAAGAAGAAGAGAGTGGCTTGCATATGCACCAAGAATTGGACTTCCAGCAGATGCTGCCACAAAAATAATGCGATTGGCTACTACCATATCCCGTAAGAGATTTTAGAATATTTTGCACAATGAAAGTGACATGACGAAAGTTATTTCTCGCTGGGTACCATATCTTCTAATGCCTGGTCAAAATCGGCCCACAGCAATCACCTAGTGGGACACGCATTGTCCAAATTTTTCGGGGTGGTTACGATAGGCTACAACAATGAAACTCTCAGGAAAACTTATGAAAATAGTCTTGTTTCACCGAGAAAATGCCCCAGCACAAATATCCTTTGTTTCAAACACAAATATCCTTGCTGTGTATGACTGCGGCTTAGAATTGGCTAATTACACACCCTATACTCCCGAATTATTCCATCTATAATCTGTTCTCGAACATGTGATCAGGATATCGTATCTGCTGTTGATGACTATATTTGCCTATTGGATCCAAGCACTCCAACACCGATGACACAAATGTGTTGACCTCCAGGAGATATAAGTTGAAAATGAACCACATTTGTTCAGATTTTCTCAGATTATACTGGTTAGCCTATGATCTTTTCAGCCGGCTCTGGTATAAAGACGTTAATAAGTAAATGTGGGGCGAAGAACAGTGGCTCTAAATCAGTATAAAATAAACAAGTATGGTAACCCTATGAGTTGCATATATGTTACTCATTGCATTGCTTCAAATACCGATCATGTTTTAAGTATGTATATATGTGGAGAGTGTAAGAAACGAATGGCGTAGTTATGTCACATTATTTCCTCAGGAACTTATGGAGTTAATCATTATTTCTATAAAAGAAACTAATGTCGACAAAATATTTTCAAAATAGCAAAACACATACCTACGCTACTAGATTGGTTTCGGTACATGTTACATTGAAACTATATTTCAAAGTGTGACTTCTGGAAAATCAAATAACCAAATTTGATTACCTTACAATATGTAATTCTCTACATATTAGTATGAAACGTGAATGCTGCGAGGAACAATAGGGAATAGCCATACTAAACCTTGGTCAAATACAATTGCAAAAAGTATTTGTGTGGTCATTTGCTCTGTTATCTGACAGACTGACTCTCATATTCCTGAGAAAATAAAAGCGCAGATTGATATGTATTTATAGATACAGACTGTTAACAGGAAACCAAAGAGTTCCTTATTGATTAGGAGTGAGTAACACAGGGATATACGTTTAATGTAATGTACAGATATTGCAGCAGTTTATAAGGTTCGTTTCTAGTCCAGTGTAGATATTTTCAAACAAACCTTGGAAATTTGTACTCGCTCATTCTAAGCTCTAAACTTGAATGAACAATTGGAAATTATTGGCAAATGGTAGTGAGAAATGTTTGCAGGAAAATGTTTATGCAAGTGAATATATTTATATATATATGCAAGTGCGTGTGTGTGTGTGCGTGTTTTTTTATGAGATCAAAACATAGTTTGTGTGTGTGTGTGTGTGTGTGTGTGTGTGATGAGACCAAGAGAGACATGTTTTGTGTGTGTCCCCGTGTGATTGCTTGCATATCACATGCACGCACACATATCACACATATACGTGTATATTAACAAAGACACCGAACTGCGTATGCACCTGCTTGTGTGTTTCAATCAATATTTTGAATGTATCCGGTACACACCGCAGATGCTCATATTAAAGTGTTTTCTCAAAAGGTAAACAAGCACGTCGATATTTCCTGATGTATACCGTACTCATGCAATTCAAGTATACACAGAGATCAATCGTGGTATGAAACAGAAAATAAAGAACAGAAAAAAAAAAAAAAAGTATTTTCATATATTCCTCAAGTATTAATATGTCCATTGAACTTCCAAATATTAAACTCCCGCAAAAAAAAAAAAAAATAATAATTTCACCATTTTACGGAAACTGATTCGGGAGCAAGAATAGCACTATGCCTAACTCAGTAGAAATGTTTTATGTGGTCATTTGCCCTAATAAGGCAATCAACGGAATCACAGTATGACTGGCAATATTCCCTAGAGAATAAAACAGTATCTAAACTGCGTTTATAAAAATATATATATAAATATAAATATAAATATATATATATATATGTATATATATATATATATATATATATTATATATATATATATATATTATATATATATATATATTATATATATATATATATATATATATATATATATATATATATATTATATATACAATATGTTACATTGCTCGGTAGTCAAGATAAAACTCTGCGTTTCAGATGCTGAAGTGGAAATCCACAACACCATCTCTTCGGTTATCTGGCTATTTGAAAACGTTATGAAATAACGTTTGAAATAGCCAGATTACCGAAGAGATGTTGTGGATTTCCACTCGGCATCTGAAACTCAGAGTTTTATCTTGACTACCGAGTAATGTAACATATTCTTTAGATAAATTTCCTCTATTTACATAATATTGAGGTCTCTTTCTTTCTTTTGTTATCTTACCGTTTTATCAATATATATATAATATATATATATATATATATATAATATATACATGTAGGTATGTGCATGGAAACATACATATTATGCGTGTGTGCGCGCGCTGTGTATATATGTGTGTACACTCACACATACGCATATATATAACATACATATATATATTTATATGTATAATATATATATATGTGTATATATTATATATAATTATATATATATATATATATATATATATATATATATTTAATATATGTATTTTATATCATATATGCATGTGTATATACATGTATATATGTAAAGTTAAGATCCAAGGATCGAGGTGTAGGAAGGTAAAAGTCTTCGAATAATCCGTAGTAGTAATAAAACTACATTCAGGAACAATTGTGCTTTATTGACGTAAAGGTTTATAATTTTTTTTTTCTATATCGAAGTTCGATAAGCAGAAAAAATGTTTTATACCTTACGCTTAGCAGCTGGGGTCGCTCTATATGGGAATAAAAGTCCAAAATTAGGGAATGCAATAGCTAAAATCCAAGCTACTTGTGTTTCATAGCTAGCAGAACGTCGGAAGTAACAATTACCCATCTATATTTTTGTTTATAGTATACTGTAAGGATTCAGAAGTTATTTTCCAACTGTCTAACCTAAATGTCCACGTAGCAATGAAATATAAGTATGTGTAATGTAGTGTTTCCATGCAGCTGGAATCCAGAAAATCCCATCGATGATATTTCATGAAGAGTATATAAACCATAAAATGTTAGTTGGTATGAGAGGTTGATATTTGTATATAAACGCGACATCTGTATGAAAACGACAACTTGGCATCCATTTTCATGTAATAATAATTGTGTAAACATTTGTGCTTACATATTCACAATAATATGTATGCTCTTCATTTTACAATACAGTTGTATGCTCACAAGTCGATGCAAGCAAAGAAAATTAACATATCAGAGTACACGAACGTCAAGGCTCCATTAGCGATTTAAATCAAAGTATAATTTACTTTTATATATACAAAGGAAGACCAGAACATGAAAACATTGGCCTTGTTTCGGTACATATATAGAAATTCAACGAATTCAGTATTATTAATGTTAAAGAAAATGGGGAATACAAAGAGGGAGTAAAGTAAGGTGCATAAGGATGCGAATTAACCGTCCTTTTTCTTTCCTGTCCGTCATTTTATTGTCGTCTATGGGGTTCTTGCTCAATTTATTGGATTTATATATATATATATATATATAATATATATATTTTAAGGTATGTAGAAAAATACAACATGGACAAGAACGTATAACTCATAGAAGACGATACAATAAACATGGACAGGACATTCGAACCCCTCAGTCTTCAGTCAAGAACCGGATCATCGTAGTATTTTCGGCTGATTAATCTTGAGATTACTAGATCACGGCCAGCCCTCCAAAAAAACTAAGCTGGAAGCGTAGATTTCCTGGAAGAAGGATCGAATGCATACGAACACCAGGACAGCAAAAGGGACAGATATAAAAAAAAACAAAAACAATAATGGAATACAGAAACATGAAATACAGAAGCATTAACGGTGAAAACAACAAGTGTCTTACGACTGATAACAAGCAAACAAATTATTCTCTGGCGCATTGGAAAAAGCCTTTATAGCGGCGGACGACAAACAACGATGTTACACGACGAGGGTCAGGAGCTGAAAGGCAGATTTCGGCCAACAGTCACGTGACAGAGAAGAGGGAAAAGAAAAGAAAGAGAAGCCAAGGAAGAGAGAGAGAGAGAAAAGGGGGACAAAACGCAACAAAGAGAGAGAAGAAGAGAAAGAAGGAATCAGAGAGGAGAAGGGATGGGTGTCGAAGAATGACCTGTGAGTGCAGAGCGAGACAAAGAAATAGGAGGGTAGTGGAAGACTAGACCAAAGGATCAGAGGAAAGAGAAGATGAATAGAGAGAAAGTAAAAATGAGAGAGAGAGAGAGACAAACAGAGAGTCGTACCAATTATTAAGAATATGTGTTCACATTAATGATAAAGGGGGTACGGGGCGCCTGGAATATATGTTAAGGTATGTAGAAAAATACAACATGGACAAGAACGTATAACTCATAGAAGACGATACAATAACATGGACAGGACATTCGAACCCCTCTGTCTTCAGTCAAGAACCGGATCATCGTAGTAATTTCGGCTGATTAATCTTGAGATTACTAGATCACGGCCAGCCCTCCAAAAAAAACTAAGCTGGAAGCGTAGATTTCCTGGAAGAAGGATCGAATGCATACGAACACCAGGACAGCAAAAGGGACAGATATAAAAAAAAAAAAAAAACAATAATGGAATACAGAAACATGAAATACAGAAGCATTAACGGTGAAAACAACAAGTGTCTTACGACTGATAACAAGCAAACAAATTTTTCTCTGGCGCATTGGAAAAGCCTTTATAGCGGCGGACGACAAACAACGATGTAACACGACGAGGGTCAGGAGCTGAAAGGCAGATTTCGGCCAACAGTCACGTGACAGAGAAGAGGGAAAAGAAAGAAAAAAGAGAAGCAAAGGAGAGAGAGAGAGAAAAGGGGGACAAAACGCAACAAAGAGAGAGAAGAGAGAGAAAGAAGGAATCAGAGAGGAGAAGGGATGGGTGTCGAAGAATGACCTGTGAGTGCAGAGCGAGACAAAGGAATAGGAGGGTAGTGGAAGACTAGACCAAGGATCAGAGGAAAGAGAAGATGAATAGAGAGAAAGTAAAAATGAGAGAGACAGAGAGACAAACAGAGAGTCGTACCAATTATTAAGAATATGTGTTTTTACATTGATAAAGGGGGTACGGGGCGCCTGGAATATATGTTAAGGTATGTAGAAAAATACAACATGGACAAGAACGTATAACTCATAGAAGACGATACAATAAACATGGACAGGACATTCGAACCCCTCAGTCTTCAGTCAAGAACCGGATCATCGTAGTATTTCGGCTGATTAATCTTGAGATATATATATATATATATTATATTATATATATATATATATATATATATGTATGTATTTATGTATATATATATATATATATAATAATATGTATATATATAAATGCATATTATTATATGTATACACACAACACACACATATATATATATATATATATATATGAATATTCATATATATAAATATACGTGAATATATATATATATATAAACTGAGATAAAATTAGATACGTTTCGACCAATGATTGGTCCAAGCCATGCCTAACTTAATAGCACCACCTGATAGGATTATTTGAATCCTGCTTAAGTCAAGCTTTGTTTATGGTCCATTCAAGTAGTGAGTTTTTGTTGGGTGAGTTGTATCTGGTATTCCTTGAAGGAATCTATCCAGACTCCGTTTAAAGTTGATGGGATCCTGTTCCTCCTTGATCTCTTTCGGGGCAATGTTAAATAGGGCAGGGCCTGTTGAGGAAAAGAAATTATGTTGTAGTGTACATGTATGCTGTGATCTTGAACTGGGCAGAGGACGTATGGTCCGTGGTCCCAGTCTTGGATGAAGCTTGAAGCTAATGTTCAGGTCGTTTGGGCAAAGTTGGCGGTATATTCTCCACATCGTACAAATGATGTACCGCTCACGCGACGCTGGAGAGAGTAGAGTTTCAAGGCTTTAAGGTGATCCCAATAATCGAGTGCAGCCATGCCTTCAATTCGTTTATTGAGTTCCCTCTGGGGTGATTCAATCCTCGAGATGTTTTGTCTTGTATGGGGAGACCACAGTGGGCAGCAGTATTCAAGGTGTGGCCGTACAAGGGATGAGAAAAGTGGTATGATGACACCTTGTTCTCTGGACCGGAAAGTTCTTAAGATCCAAGAACTCATCCTACGAGCTATATCGCCCTTCTTGTTGATGTGTGCACTCCAACTGAGATCGTCATCAACAATTACATCCAGGTCTCTGATATTGTTAGAGGCTGTGAGCGGTTCCCCTGAAGGAAGAGAGTACGGCTCTTTTAGTGAGGAATTTCTTCTAAAATGCATCAGCTCAAATGTTTCCTCGTTCAGTTGCATTTTGCTTCTGTCTGCCCATTGACTCACAGCATATAGATCCCACTGGAGTTGAGTTCGGTCTGCTTCTTCATTGAAGATTTGCTGGAACTTAGTGTCATCAGGAAATATTTTCACTTTGCAGTAATGTACGACACTGGAAAGGTCGTTTATGTAGATTATGACGAGTAGCGGACCCGGGGGACACCGCTGGTGACTTTTGCTGGGCTTGTGTAGACTCCATCAACTACAACATGTTGTGCTGTATTCGCCAGGAAATACTTGATCCAGTGTAGAACTTTTCCACGGATTCCAACATTTTCCAATTTTGAGAGTAGGATATTATGGTCTACCCTGTCGAACGCTTTACTGAAGTCAAGGTATATGACATCAGAGTTCGAACCTGTTCCTAAGGCTTTGAGTACATCTTCAAT
>NC_043015.1:9663438-9743438 GCF_006345805.1 Octopus sinensis
TATATATATATATATATATATATATATAATATATAGGTAGATATATAGATATATACATACATAAACGTACAAGCCTGTGTAAATACACATAGACGATTATGCATATGTAGACATACGCATAGTAGTAAGAAATTAAAATGTTACGGGTATAAGAAATGATGTTATAAACTCCAGTAGTTTACACCTGTTTTGCTGTAAGATGCAATGCACTCTTACTCAAATGTTTGTATGTCACTCTGTCTATTTATTTCAGCTTCAAATATGATGGGCACCTTATTACCTCTCTGTACTAGATTGACGCTATATTCTGAAGCATATTCTGTGTTATAAAACCAAGTTATTAATAGAGTTATACCAAATAAACACAACAATAATAACAATAATAATAATAATAATAATAATAATAATAATAATAATAATAATAATAATAATTAATAATAATAATAATAATAATAATAATAATAATAATAAGCTCCGCAAATATAACATCACAGAAAAAGATTTGCCGGAGATAAAAGAAAAGCTGAAGCAAGATATCCTTGCCAAAGCTCAAAGGATCCGCCGGTACAAGAAACGCCAACGCTTCTTTGAACAGAAGAAAAAGTTCAACTCCAACCCCAAAAAGATCTACCAAGAACTGCAGCACCAACGGCAGAAGAATTGGAAGAATTCTGGAGAGAAATATGGTCGGCGAACGAACAGCCAAAAAAAAGGAGTATGAAAATAACAAACTCGGCATCTGAACAACTTTGGACCCCCATAACAACTGAAGAGGTCACCCAGGCACTGCAAAAACTAAGCAACTGGAAGGCACCTGGGCATGACAAGATCCCCAACTTCTGGTTGAAATATCTAACAGGAATGCACAAAAAGCTGGCTGAAAACTTTAACAGCATACTAGCAGAGCCAAAGACAATGCCTGAATGGCTCACGAAGGGGAAAACCATCTTAATTCCCAAATCAAATGAAACAACAAAACCAGAAAACTACAGACCAATAACCTGCCTCCCTACTATGTTCAAGGCATTTACTGCAGTGATATCGCAAAGGCTGAACAAGCACCTGGACGAAAACAACTGTTCCCAGAAGAGCAGAAAGGATGCCGCAAGGGCTCATATGGCTGTAAAGATCAACTAATGATTAATAAAGCCGTAACTGAAGACAGCCACAGAAAGAAGAAAGGCCTCAGTATGGCCTGGATTGACTACAAAAAGGCGTTTGATAGCATCCGCCACACATGGATCCTCGAAACACTAGCCATTAACAAAGTAGCACCAACAATCATAAAATTCATAGAGCACTCTATGAATAAATGGCAAACAGTCCTACACCTCCAAACAAAAGAGGGACTCATGAAAACCAAAGACATCCCCATTAGAAGAGGAATATTCCAGGGAGACACGCTCTCTCCACTCCTTTTCTGCTTGGCACTGTCACCTCTATCTGATATGCTAAATAAACTGGATGCGGATATAAATGTTACGGCAAAACGATCAGCCACCTTTTATATATGGATGACCTAAAACTATACGCTGCAAATGACAAACAGCTGGAAACACTATTAAAGACAGTTCATGGATTTACCAAAGAAATAGATATGAAATTTGGATTAGAAAAATGCGCCAAAGTAACCATGAAAAGAGGAAAACTAGTTAAGAGTAACAACATCACACTAGATAAAACCAATGAAATAAAAGAATTAGACCAAAGCCAAACTTACAAATACTTAGGAATCCACGAACTAGATAAGACACAACACACACAAATGAAAGAGAAAATAAGAAAGAATATTATAGACGAGTTAGATCAATACTAAAAACAGAGCTCAATGCTAAAAACAAGATATAGGTATCAACACTTTAGCTGTCCCAGTTATAAGTTACAGCTACAATATCCTTAACTGGACACGAAATGAACTGTCCAAAATAGATAGGAAAACAAGAAAAATACTGACAGGATCTAGGATGCATCACCCAAAATCTGACATAGAAAGACTATATATACAACGTATAGAAGGTGGTAGGGGCCTTATACAGCTGGAAAACTACTATAAAATAACCACCATAGGACTGCAAAAATACCTACTTCAGAAGGAAGGAAAACTGATCCAGATAGCAGCAAAACACGAGCAAAACAAAAAACTCTTCTCAGTATTTAAGGAAGCTGACAAATACAAACAAGAAATCATACCACCTAATAAACACAAAGAAGAAGACGAAGATGATGAAGAAACAACAAAAGCTATAAAACAAATGAAATCCAAACTAAAAATAGAACAGCAACGAACCATGATAAAACGATGACAAGAAAAGCCCCTTCATGGTAAATACTGCACTAAACTAAACGCAAAAGAAATAGACAAAGAAAAATCCCAGCAATGGTTAAGAAACTCAGGACTCAAAGCAGAAACAGAGGGATTTTTAATTGCAGCACAAGACCAAAGCCTCCCCACCAGAAATTACCAAAAACATGTAATGAAAAGAAATATTACAAGTAACTGCAGAATATGTGGAGATGGACAAGAAACAATAAATCATATTATCTCTAGCTGCCCAGTCCTGGCTAAGAAGGAATATATTCACAGACATGACAGAGTTGGAACCTACATACATTATGAAGCTATGCCAACATTATGGAATAACAACAGAAAAAAGATGGTATAGGCACACACCAGAAAAGGTCACAGAAAACGAGAAAGCAACCATACTCTGGGATATGCCGAAAGACATAGATAGAGAAATTAAGGCCAACAGACCAGATATAGTTGTCAGAGATCATGAAGAAAAAGAATGCTTTCTAATTGATGTATCAATACCGGCAGATGACAACGTGTCTCTAAAAGAAATGGAGAAACTCTCAAAATACAAAGACCTGGAAATAGAGATAACTAGAATGTGGAACCTGAAAACAGAAACAATTCCTATCATAGTAGGTGCATTATGCATGATAAAAAAATATTCAGAAAATACATAACAAAAACACCAGGACTTACAAACACATATAACATACAGAAAATTGCACTACTAGGCACTGCACACATCCTACGCAGGACACTTTCCATACAATAACCATCAGAGCATCACAACAAATCACAGCACATACCCAAGGCACACAGAGCTGCGCTCGGTAGTGAAGTGAAAGCATGCTATAAAAATAAAACTACTGAATAATAATAATAATAATAATGATGGTGGTGGTGATAATGATGATGATGATAATAATACTAATAAATTCTCTGACATTGGCACCCATGGCTTCTGATCTTAACTGATTGGAAGTGTTATTATGTATATTGTTTTGTCTTGGGGGAGCAGCATCTCCTTGTTTTGAAAGAAATTCTTCAGAGTATGAATAATTCGCCTTTGGAGAAATGGGTGTTTGGTTCAACATTCTTAAACAATCCTTGTTCAGGGACTATTTGGTCTGGATAGTCTACTCGACCAACAGAAAATTCTAGCGGAGCCCCACCTGTAAATCCATGTCCTGAATATCTTGTTTTGAGGTCACCTTATAGCGCACACATGGTTGTGATGCATGGGCCTGATAGATGGGTAATCATCATGGATATACTTGGCTTCGTATATTTTACCACAGTGTCACTTTGCTGACGTGCACTGCTTTCTCACTCAACGATGATGATAATAATAATAATTAGCCCAGAACGAATATAAGATGCGCCATACCAATCAATGTACGCCAGTAGCTAAAAAAAATATGAGACGCCAGGACAATATAGCAAGGCTTCTCCATTGGTCACTTTGCAAGAAGTATGGACTTGACAGCAAAATATTGGTACGACCATAAAGGCATCATCGAAAATGATAATGCAAACATCCTATGGGTTTTTTATAATTCAGTGCGACCATGAGATAGGAAATAAGAAGTCAGATATAGTCTTAATTGAGGAAGAAAGCAAATTATGCCGGATCAAAGATATAGCATGCCCAACTAACAACAAGGTATGCAATAATGAAGAATAAAGTTCGATATATATGAGAGGTTAGCTTGGGAGGTAAAGTAGTTGTGGTCGATGAAAAAGGTGGCAGTTGTACCAATAATTGTCGGCTTTTTTTACGCGCCATTAATTTAGCTTCATTTCCTTCAACAACACTTTTGAAAGTGTGATCTAGTATATCTACGGACCAATTACTAAAACATGCTAAACGTAACTTTGTAAACATAGTCTGGGAACTATATTTGCGACGGTGAATCTCATTCTGTCTTGAAGTTACCTTAAATTGAGCCAACAATACAACGCATACGAAATCTCACTATTCTCTCAAGCCAACCACCATCTTTAATCGCACAGAAGAAACTTTTGATTTTAAGCCAGACTCACATTGTGTTAACCTCAGTCATTAAATTCAGCCCAGTAATCACCCAAAACATTTTACTGTGTTCAACTTTCAAGTAAGCAAAGATTTTAGCACAAACTCCGTGAAGCTTGCTTAGAACCCATTTGAGTGCAGTAACATATTGTTATACAGTCACCTATTGATAACTTGGAGGTGAGCTTCTCTTGATTTCACATATTTTCTGATATTATTCAGTCTACAATGAATTATGACTATTTTCCACCGATTGAACTTCAGGCAGGAGTAAATGAAAACGGAATCTATAGAAATAAAATGCGTATTAAACACATGCATCAGAATCTAAGTAGATCTCAAATGAAAACAAAAGAATAAGCAAACTTTAAATTTACAAATGTTCATAATTAGATATTCGAGCGTACCGGTGAACGATGGCAATTAATAAAAGCATACATGAATGCAGCTTAATATATATTTAATTTAGACTGTCTGGGTGTCACTCAAAATATAACAGTTCCTAATTTAAAATTTGCAGTCTTCTCATATATTTTTGAATGTAAACATCAAACATTAAAACAGTAATTATATTTCAAGATATTAAAAAATGCCTCAAGATATAAAATATAGAAAGTGTTGAAAACATAATAAATCCTTTTTGAAAGAATTGCCTAATTCTGTATAGAAAATGCAATAAATGACTGTATGAAACCAATAATTAGATCAACCATTTTAACCCTTCATATGGGTGTTGCTCTATATTCGTTGAGAAATGAAAATATAATGAACATATCAGGAATTTGTGACATTAAGTGTATATACTGTGATCGGTAATGGAATTGGTTATTCCTTCAATGATATCTATGTATGAAACTCCCTCGGTATTCTAATATGATTAATACTGTGTGACTAAAATGGGAAATCATGCAGTAGCAGCCAGGAGACATTCACTAACATACAAATTACTGCTACTTATGGGATAAATACTTTTAAGGAGTTTAATAAGAATGGAAGGAACTTAACCCGCATTATTTCCTTCAAATTAGCCATAACGTAAACCTTCTAGGTGAAGTAATCTCGTTGTAAATTGTCTTGGAGCAATCAATTTGCTGACCATGGAAAAACGATAAATCTCGACACATTACCTTTCGGTTGCAAACTACCCTCCAAATATATGGCGCATTTGTGCATGGAGAAACCAACTGGTATCGCAAAGTAATATAGTGTGCTCTTCAAATAGAATGGGTATAATGAGTATAGATACACCACACAAGACAAAGCGAATCACATAAGAATGGCCACTGAAAAGGTGATGACAGTAGCTGTGCTCCAACATGACCGTGGTGTGTATATATATGTACGAAACTAGGCTTTTAGTTGTGCTTTTAGTTCCACCTGAGCGAAATATCTATCCATCTCTCTATCTATCTATCTCTCTATATATGTATGCATGTATGTATATATCTATACATCCACACACACGCACATCAATATATATATATGTGTAGGGGGTGTACGTATAATAGAAGGTTTGGAGATGATGTACAGGTATTTTATATTAGAAGAAATGAGGTACTCAGAAATTCGGATGGTTTTATATTTACAGATATTTATTTGTATATTACATTTTTTAATACATCATATATCATATGTCATATATCAAATAATAGCGCTTTCGTCCATTCTAGTGGATTTGTCAAATTGAACTGTACGTGTATATATATATATATATAGAGAGAGAGAGAGACAAACAGACTGAGAAAGAGAAAGTGTGAAACAGACAGGTATAGGGGGATATAGATATATACATATATCCATGCATACATGTACACACATACCTATATACATACATACATGCATACATACACACACATACTTACATACATACATAAATAGGCAGATATGTCTGTGTGCAAATCGTTCTGTTTAGATGTTTATATAATCACTATGTAATATTCATGCAGAATTTTTGCACATTGCCAGCAAATTCGGAGAAGGGAATACGTCAATTATATGGACCTCTTCACTCGGCTGGTACTACTTTTATCGACCACGAGAGGATGTATGGGAAAGTCGACCTCGGCGGAATTTGAAATCAGAACGTTTGTATTTACGTTCAGAGTGGGAACTCCACCGAGGTCAACTTTGTCTTTCATCCTTTCGGGGTCGATAAATTAAATACCAGTTGCGTACTGCGGTCTATGTAATTCACTGGCTCCCTCTCCCAAAACGTCAGGCCTTCTGCCTAGAGTGGAGAAGAATATTCATGTAACATTTTTGCCCACTACCAGCAATTTCAGACAAGTGCATACGTCAATAATACGAACCACTTCCCTTAACTTAACTGGTACTTATTTTATCGCCCACGATAAAATGGAAGGCAAACTAGATCTGGGTGGAATTTGAAATCAGAATGTAAAGAAGGATGAAATGTTCACTATCGAATATTAGTAATATGACGAGTAGGCCCAATCGTTAGCACTCAGGCTTTAAATGTTAGAAGCATTTCATTCGTCTTTTCGTTCTGAATTCAAATTCACACGAGGTCGACTTTACCTTCCATCGGTGTTGATAAATTAAATATCAGTGATCACGAGGTTAATGTAATCGATTTGCGCCCTATTTTGGAATCTATATTATGCTTAATATTCTAACAAATAATTCAAACATTTTTCAGCGTACCAATAATATCTATATTATAATGCAGAATGCTGCTTAGTAATTAGCTTTGTAACAATTAGTAAAAAACTTTAAAAAAAGGAATTATTAAAGAGTTGACCATCTGAAAATATTTTTATAAATTTCTTTTCTAAGAAATCTATATATATAAAGCTCAACTTGTGTGTATGTGTATGTATCTGTGTGTGTGTCTGTGTGTTTAACTTCCGGGCACATGTCATCCTAGCAAACAAATCGTAGAACCAACAAAATGGGTCACTTAAATTTTAGGCGAATGAAAATTGAACTGCGCTATTTTTGTTCCGAAATTCATTGCGCAGGTGCAAAAATCGATAATATGTTTGTTTAGGCCATATCGCATGCATTGAATAGTGAACTTTACTCGGTCAGCTGTGTGACGTGAACTGTGTTCACCACGCGTGCAAGCATGCGTGAATTGCATAAAAAATGAAAAAATCAAGATATAAAAACGAATCGCCGTAAACATTGTAGAAATTCGGCAAAGAATTAGAATTTTCGGGATGTAGCCTGGAGGGCTTTTTCGTATTAATCGTTTGGACTTTGTGAACACATACCAATTATTTTCATAACATTTTTAACGCTTTGAATTAAATGTGACCATTTTGCAAAGCTATAACTGCTATAACTTCTAGTTTCCTATAATTTCGATTTGTCAAGTTTCTTGAATTTTTTTAACCTCCATTTTCTCGCAAATCTAAATATTCATTGCATTCACTACGGAGTATTCCATTCTCATTCGCAAACCATCTCACTTTTCCTTCATTATTTTTCATTCGCTATTGTTAAAGAGTTGTCCATCTGAAATTACTTTTATAAATTTCTGTTCTAAGACATTTTCTATAATTTCGATTTGTCAAGTTTCTTGAATTTTTTAAACCTCTAATTTCTCGCAAATTTAAATATTCATTGCATTCATTATGGAGTATTCCATCCTCATTTGCAAACCTCTCACTTTTCCATTTATGCTTTCATTCGCTATTTAGAATACCGACAATTTATTCTATTAACGTATCATTATTATTATTATTCTATGTTTGACTTCTGCTTTATATTTGTACAAGTTGGCTCCAAGTCTCACCCAGAGACCTCAAGAGACAACAGGGTTGGAAGTTCATGTTGTTGTTATGCCTAGTGTGCCATATATTTGGGGGGTGGGGATGTTGTACTAATGAATGTCTAAAAAAAAAATTTTTTTTTTTTTTTTTTTTAAACCGAAAATTATGGTTGTTTTAAACCTTGAGGTTACATAGAGAGTATTTTGCGTAGGATATGAGCAGTTCCCATGAGCACTATCTTTTGAACTTCTGCCATTTTTGGGTTTCCTGGTATCTGAGTTAGGTAGCTATCAGCCCCTTTTGCTATCATTCCCAGGGCACCTATGACAACAGGTATTGTTTTAGTCTTCAGCTTCCACATTTTGCTGATTTCTATTTCAAGATCTTTATATTTGCTCAGTTTTTGGTAGGTCCTGACAGATACGTTTATATCGATTGGGACAGTCATATCAATGAGGAGGCATGTTCTTTGTTTGAAGTCTTTCAATATGATGTCTGGCCTATTTGCATCTATCTTCCTGTCAGTTTGAATGGTGAAGTTCCAGAGGAGTGAGATGTGGTCATTTTCAAGCACTGGGGGTGGTTTGTGTTCCCACCAGTTTTTTTCATGGGGCAAATCCAGGTTTTTACAGATTACCCAGTGAGTTTTTTTCATGGGGCAAATCCAGGTTTTTACAGATTACCCAGTGTTATTATTATTATTATTATTATTATTATTATTATTATTATTATTATTATTATTATTATTATTATTATTATTATTATTATCATTTTTGTTAATTTATTATTTATTATTCTCTTTATATATATATATATAATATAATATATTATTTATTGAATGAAACATTTTAAAATAGCTGTATAAATTTTGAACTATGGATAGCTGAGGAAAGGACCTAGAAAGTTGAGTAATTATTAGTTCAAGACGACGAGAAAAAAAGAGTTACCGACAATTACTCGAATCTTGCACCTTATTCACAGTTTCCAAACATTCTGTACCACTAATCCAAAATATATACACAAACAATCTGCAAGAATGACACACTCGCACAGCGATACACACGCGCACACACATAGATACACATACACATAAATGAAAGGCAATGAATAAGTGTGTGCGTGTATGTGTTTGCTTTTCACTGACTAAATTTCGTGCTGTATTACTTTTGGGAAATTTTATCAGGAACAGGTTGCGGTTTCAAAACGATGAAAATATATTGACACAAATGAAATTTTAATGTTGAAGTGAAACTGCTACAACTTAAATACGAAGGATCAATAACGATACTACTTAAATACAAAGGCGCTACTTAAAATACATGTGTTAGTTTTACGTAACAACAATTTTAAATGTACGCTGTAAGGACGAGTGATGACATCCTAACCATAACTAACGCTAAAACTCACCCGAACCTTAACCGTAAAAACTAACCCTGAAAATAACCCTCCCCTTTCATACCGTTACGTAGATACATCAGGACCTCTGTATGTAAGTAGTGCCGTGAAACTCATGATTACTGTGTGCTCTTGAATGGTTTCAATCGTTTTGTTTCAGCACACGATATCAAAACATGTTACTTGCTATGCAAGTACATTTCCGTCATTTTGTTTTCAATCTCTGTGCATAAATGCCAGCGATGACCCTCTCAGTCTCTCCAATATTTTTGTTTCTAACCAGAAAAAACAGGGGCATACTGTAGTGTTGCAGAAAATTCATAATTTCTTAAATTTTGTTTTTTATAGTAAATAAATGTATTTATGGGGGGAAATGCTGAAAAAAATCAATACCTGCGAGAATGACGAAGACACGAGGAGGGTTATCTTTGGATATGCTAGAAACTACAGCCAAATCGCACTTAAATAACTCACTCTTCCTTCTGAAAATATTAACACTGTGTTTAAATTTTTTACCGAAAGTGCTGTTCACATGGTTTTGAAGTTCAAAAAAATTGGCCAAAATAGGTCCGGAGTGGAATGATGAGGGAGGTGGTGTAAACAAAAAAAGGTTACAAAACCTTTTCCTACAACGATGCCTTCATCTCATCACTTCGGATGCTGAAATTTTAAAAAATGTCGGAAAATTGTTGAAAAATTTAACCAGAAATTTCTTTATAAACATAATCTATGCCGTGTGAATGGAATTTGTATAAACTTTTATGAAAATCTACCTATCTTCCTGAAAGTTATGAGGGAAAAATGTCAGATCATGTGAATATTCCAAAACTTCTCTCTCCACCCCCTCGGCAAAATTATTTCTCATAAATCCCTCTATACTCCGAAGCCACAACATCTAAGCGGTATTTGTAGAAACTTTTGTTAAAATGTTTCCATTTTTCTGGATGTCATGAGGTATCAAATTTGGGGGTGTATACATTTGTAGTGATGCACTTTTATCTATACGATTTTTAAAATTTCATATTTATTTCTTTCATTGTTTGCAACGTTCTCCCCACCTCACTCTCTCACACACAGTGAAAAACTTAGTAGTGGGCTGCTAAATTGAAATTTCTATACTGCTTGTCGGGGAACGTAAAACTTGACACACTGGTTCTCTCTCTGTTGTTGGGCTATCGTCATGTCTGTTTAAAAAAAAAGAAGATATGACTGTGATAAAATGAGGAAAGCAATATTTACTAAGCAAGAGAGCACTATTATACAAAGAAATAAATAGACGTAAAATATTAAAATTATTAGGAGTGGGATCCAAATGTGAAAATATTATCTAGAGACTAGCAGGCAACCGCCCGGAGGGCGGTCTTTCTGATGGCTTATTTAATTGTATGAAATATTATTAGCATGAGATAAACATTTTGCTGTCAGAACTACATGCCTCATTATAGGAATATATAAAATTTATGAATTTGAACGTCATAAGTTTTCTGAACCCGCCAACATACATAACATTTTAGAATGAACATATGCTTAAAAGCGGAAATATTTTTTACAAAATGTTTGATTATAATGTTTGCGATAAGAGTGATGATTTTTCGAAACAATTTACCATTTTGCTCCAATTTCCTGCAAGCCATACAATTTTCATTAACCTCATTTCATGATTGAAATGTAGCAATAGATTCCGACAAGTGATTAGTATCGTAAATTATTTGTTAGATGCCAATATTTCAGTACATGCTTCAGGCTGCTTATCCATTTTCTTTTACCATGTATTTTTTGGAGAACAAATTTACGAAAGACGGAAAAGGTCAATCATGATATTATCTCTACTATGGTTATTTAAGAATGTTTTTTATACTGTTGTTAATTAATGAAGAGGCGTCTCATATTATGTAGGATATCCTACTCATCTTGCTAAAATTTCACTATGATATTTAATTTAAAGGTATATAGATACCCACGGTGAATAAAATCACGTGGAATCCTAGGATTTGAAAATATTGCACTTTTTAGCACGGATTATTGCCTAACATATATAATGCACTGTCAAATGGCTGTAAGGGTAAGATGCCATATTTTTTCATTAATTATAGTGATGTATGTTATCAACATTGGATCTGCAAGATTTGTGAAAAATGTACAGGGGTTTGACAAAATAATGGAAACACCTTCAAATTTCAAATAAATTTATTTTAATATATAGTAGGACCACATTTAACAGTAATTACAGCTTAAATTCTACGAGTTATGGATTTGTATATACTTTGAATTGTTTACAAAGGAATTTGTACCTATGCTTCAGATAAAACAGTCTCTAGTTCTTGCAGTTTTGATGGTGGAGGATATTGACTCCTTACTTGTTTTTTTCTAAAATGCACAATAGATATTCAATAATATTCAGATCCGGGGACTGTGGAGGCCAGATAAGATGTTCAACTAGAATGTTCCTCGTGCCATTCAGCAATAACTTTAGTTGAGTGAATGGGCGCATTAGCATCCTAAAATATTGCGTTTCCCTCCGGAAACAGTTCCGCAACCATAGGATGAATTTGATCTGCTAAAATGCTTAAACAAAGTTGACTATTAGTTCTGTCATGAAGGGAAGCCATTAGGCCGGTAGGTTTTAAAGATATAGCCCCCCACTCCACCCCATCATCACAGATCCTTAACAGTTGGAAGAAGGCAGTCTGAATCAAATGGTTCTTTTCGTTATCTCTACACATATACTCGGCCGGTGGTCGGACATAAGATAAATGATTATCGTCCCAAAATATAACATTCTACCACTGCTCTAGGGACCAATTCTGTAGGTTATTACTCTAATCTAAACGCATTGCAACGTTTGATTTTGAAAGTAGTTGTTTTCTGATTGCAGCCCTCCCGTGAAATTTGGCTTTGTGCAGCTCCCGGCGAACGGTTTTTGTGGAAACTGGGTTCTCGAGGTGTTCAACAAGCTCAGCAGTAGTTTTGGGATCTGTATCTTGTGATCCTTTCTAACAACTCGCGTGAGAGTCTGATGGTCTATATCTGGAAGTTTTTGTTTTCTTCTGGAGTTTGTTTTGAAGTGAAGGTTTTCCCTCTTCCTCAAAGGCTGTCATTACTTTCGAGACAGTACTTCTCGATACACCACATATTTCGGCTGTTTTCCTTACGTTAGTACCTGCCATACAAGCACCAACAATTTGACCTCTTTGAAAGTCCGATAGATCTCTCATTTTAATGAATTCTAATTACCTTTTACTGATGAAAAGAAACAGCAATTTTAGCAAAGCACAAAGCCCCCCTTCGGTCATGAATGACCATGGGATTGCACCTAGAAAGTTACCCTCCCAAGGCAAGTCCGGGCAAGGTTGTTTATGGAAGACCAGCAGTCGCCCATGCATACCAGCCTCCCCTCTCCACGCCACCAGTGTTATCCAAGGGAAAGACAAAGGTCGATACTTCTTGGCACCAGTGACGTCGCAACTCTTTTCTACAGCTGAGTGAAAGCACAAATAATATATAAATATATAAATTTATATATAATATATTATATATAAATATATAAATAATATAATATAGCAAAGCACAAATAATATATAAAAACCATAAACCCTAAACAGGCCTTTGGCGGTTTTTATAGATATATCAAAATTATGATGTTATATACTATTTGGTCCAACCTCTGTATGTTGCTATCGACAAAGTAACTTTTTGGTGCGTGTTGGATTCATCATATAGACAACTTAGAAATATATATCTTAGAAAAACTGTTCTGTTATGGGTTTCTATGTGACGACGAAAGTAAAGCTTCTTGCAGATATGTGATTATTTTAAGCATACTTATATCGAGAGAAAATACATTGATGACATTTCGAGTTGTATAGAGAGCCCATCGCTGTGAAAAATAAGGAGTTAAATGTTAATAAGCATAGACAGAAAAGATGCATCCTTTGAAGTGAAACATTTTTTAAACCGAATTTACTATAGATTGCAAACTATTTGTATGGTTAAATAGGAAAAATAACTTGCAATATCGTAAGGCATGTATAATAAAAATTCAACATAATGTCAATAAGTCAATAATAGATTTGCAATAATAAATATATCGTGTTTGTGTTCGAATAATCCGTGAGTGCGAAAATGATTAGCTTATTATGTTGCTGAATCACAAACATATCAGTAACCTTCTTACAAAATCCAGAATAAGTATTTTACGTCATCCTTCTAAGCTTAAAATACAATTTGTCTGCATAAAGGAATAAGTAACTGGGATTAGACTGAATTAGACTTGTTCATAAGTAGGATGAATTTATCATTTTCTTTCCGAATATAACATCGTAAAATGCACTGAAATTCATTTCAAAAATATATCCGGCGAATCACAACAGAATTAAGTAGTTAGTAATTTTAGAAACCTTAATTTAAGATAGAATGATAGAATTTGGAAAACAATATGTTTGGAGAATGATTAATGTAAATATGTATTATCAGAATTTAAGGTATGCAGTTCGAATCGTATAAGTGCTGTGGTGTTAACCACATTTTGAATACAGATATGAGACAATGACCTTGAGAAAATATATTATTGTATTTGAGCCGAGATTTCGCATGATTTTTCCTAGTTACAGTTTGATATATATTTATATGTTGAAAGAAAGGTGATGCAAACCGGCAGTATAAAATATTATTGATTCACGTCAAGCAAATAATGTGTTAATGAATATAGTTAGCTAAGAAACTGAGTTTAAGGAAGGACACATATAATAATCGGAGATAATGAAACTAAAGAAAATGTTATAAGTCACCCTTCAAGGTGCCTCAATATAGCAGTCTATTTATCAAACAAAATGCTCTGAAAATATATTAAGTTTTACAATTCAAATGAATAAATGAAATCGAAGAATGAATAATGACATTCGGAAATAACATTAAATTTATTGCAAAACCACTAACAAACAGGCATTATTTTGAGAACAATCAATAAACATATAATATTAGAAATTAAAGTGAGCATGATTGTATTTTTTCTTATGTATTGATATGGAGAGGACTGATAATAAATCTAAAATACAGTTTGTTTCAAACGCGGTATGAAACAAAGGAAACAGAGGAAAGGACCAAGAGCAACACTGGAAAAATTCATATCATAAGAAGTTGGATCGTGTGTTTGTGTGTGTGTGTGCGTGCGTGTGTGTGTGTGTGTGTGCGTGTACTTGTGTGTGTATTTAACTCCTGTAAACCCTATGGTGTTGAAAGATCCTGAGAGCCAACATCAGTAATATATTATCTATTCTATCCTCTTAAAAGGAAATATATGATAATTTAAGCCCTAATTTATATCGATGTGTTATAGCTGCTAACAGCAGCTTCAAAGCTATCATAGAGATCTTCAGTTCAAAATATGCATTCCAAAAGTAGACCCAGGAAAATCATATGGTTTCCCTATTTCTCCTACGTATTAATTGTAACATAGTTGAGAAATTTCTGTCATTATTAAAGAAGCATTTTTAGGCGAAAAATTCATAGCGGCATTTCTTCCTGCTTCACGTTTGAGGGTGGTGACTTGGTAGAATAGTTAGCACACCGGTAAAAGGATTAGGAGCATTTCGCACAGCTTTACTTTCTGAGTTCAAATTCTGCCGCAGTTGACTTTGCCTTTTATACTTTCGGTGTCGATAAAATATGTACAATTTGAACACTCGGATCGATGTAAACGATTTTACCCTTCTAACGAACTTGCTGCATTTTTGCCAAAATTTGAAATCATAATCTAATAAGCATTTCTCAGTAATCCACAAATACAGAACAATTTTTAATAAAAAAATAAAACGCTCGATAAGTAAAATCTTAGAACTGCAGCTCCAATAGTGAAGGACATTAGCACGTGTAAGTCACACAAGAGCCCACTCCCAGTTGTACGTGTGTAAACCCTGAAAGGTACTTGCTTTATCAGGAGTGTTTGGTAAACACAGTTGTTTATAAAGCCGAAAATATATTTTCAATCGTCTTGCTCGCTTACGTTGTGACGTTTGCTGATCTTTGGTGAGAACAATCTTTTCTTAATGGTCAGACACTATGGGGTCTACATCTAGCATATTGGATGTCCACTTAGCGGTCATCCCTCTGTTATGTATGAAATATAATTTTTCTAAATCTTCAGATTTTTTCAAGATGCTAGGCCACAGGTTTTAAATTGATATTAATCAAATTAATATTGAATTGTTCACCCTTATTATTTAAATTTAAATAACCATGTTCTCTATCCGGCAAACTTCACTGCAGCAAATACTTTTCTACATAATTATTTCCGGTATTTTGGCGTGCCAACACGAAGACTCTTGAAATATAACCTCAAATGTAATTGGTAGAACTATATACATGTTCACTCACATGTGGACATTTCGTGTATAGTACTGCAAATCATATTTTTCTAAGACGGTCACATCGATGAATTGCGGACATTTACGTATGTATTACGTAAGTGTTAATAATGAAATCGAGTATGACTAATCTTTATATTTTGTATTGTTTCATTTGCCTTGCTTGCTTACGTTCAGGCGTTTGCTGAATTGTCTTGAGAACAATCTTTTCTTAGTGGTAAGACCATACGAGGTCTACATCTAGCACATTGGATGCCCACTTAGTCGTCATCCCACCTATATGAATGTTATATATATATATATATATATATATACATACATACATTTACAAAAATATGTATATGCATATACGCAGAAGCTTTCGTGCACGCATATATCCGTGCGTATGTATACATGAATACGTATAACATAAGCCGTGTATTGTACTGCGTGTATGGTAGATGTGACTCATGAGTTTCAATATTTGTCTGAGAATATAATTCTGAGCATGGTGAGTTAGGTCTATCGGGGTAAGTCCTCAAATTACGTTGGAATAAAAAGTGTGAATCGTGAGTATAGTGTGAATACTAGTGTGTGGGGGGGGGTGAATAACTGAGTGATGAGAAATATGTGCGACTTAGAGAAAGGTGAAGTCATATTTATCCCAGCTGCATGGCTATTGATATCTTCATGGTGAGTTTTCTTCCATTACACATCCGAGATAGAATAACTGTTGTTCTATAATCCAACAGAACGATATGTGGATAAGAACAGGCAGGAATTAAATTAGCAGTACAAAGGCCTGATTGACAGCGGTCGTTTCTCCTCATCACCTAATCTTCATCCAAATTATCCTAATTAAGATATATCACAGAAACATCATTTAATATAGATAACAATTTTAGTCGTAGATTATTGGCATGGATTTGCGGTCCAACTGTAAGTACAAGTACAGAACAATATCAGTGTGCAGTAAAATAACTTCTTTAGAATAATTGAGAAATGGAATGGGATTGTTCTGTTATCTGCAATATGGACGTTAATATAATTACTGGGTGACAGTGTTAAACAGTGGTGTGTATAAATACAAACGTGTTATCTTTTGAAATAAGCTTGAGGTTTTACCGCACCCGTAAGAAATCCATTCACTGTATTTTGTGATGGAGAAAATTTCTCGCTGTCGATAGAAAGGTGTAAACACACCGATTTAATTTGCAGCAACACCGATCGGTTGGTAGTAACAAAAAAATACGAGGAAACAGTCTTAAGCAGTGATGTAATTGTTTTATAAATTTGGCAGGTTCATCAATAAAGGATAAGAAATTTTAATAAAATTTAGTTATTTCAGTATATGTTCTCTTTTATTTCAGCCTAATTAAATCAAAATTTGAAGCAATTGAAAACTAGCAGCCAATCAATACAATAATGAACTTGTTCGTTCGCTCGTTATATATTACCTAATTAGAGAGGGGGGAACTGGAGTGAGTGAAATGTGGAGTAAGAGTGACAGAAAGCGAAAGAAGGAGGAGTGAAGAAAGAAGAGAGGAAGTAATAAAGAGGATTAATATTGATACACTTAGGTCAAATGGTCACATGGTCAGTTGAAAGAAGAGGAGAGGAATGGGAGAAAAAGAAGACGAGGGAAAAGAGGGAGAGAGAATTGCTAACGACATGCGATAGGGTGGGGAATGAACAATTATTACGTGTTTGAAAGGTTAGATGAATGGAAAGTTAGATAGAGATAGATGGCTCGGGGACGCAGGTATATTGAGAGAGAGAGAGAGAGAGAGAGAGAGAGAGAGAGATCAGTGGTTGTGTAGATAGTGGTTGTGGTGTGTTGATAGCGAAAACTTGTTGCTCTTTTTATAGAACTATTTTTTTTTAATATCACCCATCGCTTAAACCATGCATATAAGCTTAGCAATCTTCATATTTGTTAATAAGAGTTAATTTAGCCTAAACATTGTATTCGCAAGAAAAACGGTTGCAAGCCGCCCGAGAAACCACGAGGAGATCTAGATCACAGGTCAGAAAATATAATAAAAAGACGGAAAAGACAACAGCGACGAAGGCGTGAGGAAATGAATGTAGACGAGCGTCAAGAATATTTAAAAGTTAAACTATGAATGTTATAAAAATGCAACGTAGTTTTCTTAATTTTCCATCCCGTGGAACTTTCACTAGTTTTCATAAATCTGTTAATACTTACATTTCCCCTATAATACAGCTCACAAAGCACGTTTCCACCTTTAAATATTAAATGTCTTAAACATTTTTATATATATGCAGGATGAATTGAACTTTGAAAATCACGTGTATTACACATAAAAATCGTAATATTTACGTGATAGCATGACACAATGTGCAGGTATTTATAACAATTGTTTACAAATTTGCGCCATCAGTTCTCCTATCAAAAAATATATGTGTTTCACCGCAGTTTTAAAAGAATTAAATTTATAGGAATTCTTAAACATTTTCACATATTTCCTGTACTATTTAGTAATGATTTTCGAATAAATAAACTATATCATACACAAAATATGAACTTGGCACAGCCTGAATTGTCACCATATTTTTAAAATCTAAATATGAATTTCGTTCGTCATTCTTCGAGAAATGTCATGAACGTGAGTTACTTCCTACATATCCGTATGATTTCTGCTATACAGCTCTAAAAATATCCAAGTGTGAAGTCTGTATCCATATGAATAAGCAAATATTCTACGTCTACAGCACGCACCATTTTTTAAAATTAGTTATTATGTATCTTATTAACCAGATATTCGTCTAGAAATAAATTTCTCGGTTGTATATGTGTATATACGTATACGTTTTGTCATCTGATAATTTTCATTCGTATACATTTTTCTACATTTATTCGCACAAACACAGTTTAAGACTTCTCAATATGAATTCTCAAATCACATTATACTTCAAATATTTAGGCTGCATTTTTACTATTTTAAATAGATACTTTACTCACAATAGTTCAGGAGTACAGTCTACGATACCCAAAATTGATTACTATGTTACTAGCTGACGTACCTTGTGATACACGGGAGGGGGGATAATCCAAGTACCCATTACAATGCCTACTTTCTCTCAGACGGAAAAGGGAATCAAGACATAGGACAGATAATATAAGGCATAAACAAATTCATTCACAAAAATATTAATGCAAATAAATACGTGTGGAATCGGAAAATGACGATCATTTGGTCAGATGAGTGGAGAGTTTCAAATATATAATCAATGGAAATATGAAGAAAGGAACTGTAAAGGAGTGCTATGACGAAACGAACTTAAAGGTTTGCAAAATAAAAAGAAAATTTCTTTAGAGAAAAGGCACTTAATGTCAGGACTGTGTTACATGCGTATATTTCCACTTGGCCTGAGAATAAAATATCGACTGCAACGGTTAGGTCCGACAATTCTAAGTACAGGTGTTAAGAAAATACATGTTACATGTTTTAGAAAACAGCGTTGCAGCGTTTAGAATAGATAATTTTAAGTGAAGGTGTTAAGAATGTACGTGTTACAGCAACCTCACAATGCTGAAATAATTGTTGAACGTTTTTGGCCAAATTTCGTTAATCAGTTTATCAAAAATAATCTTACGCTTTGCTTGAGTGGCCTAGGTAAAATTATACTTGTCTCATACCATCCTTAGTACATATTCCATCTGTGTATATACTTTGGAGAAAATGAAATTCGGTTGAAAGCTTTAACAGTTATACCAGAAAATAACATTCATATGAGAATTTGTATCGAAATGGCCCATTGATTTTTGAAAATCCGATGCTGATTAAAAATTATCGATGTTTTTGAAATTCCAAGTCCTAAGTGATCACATGGGCCTAAGCCCCACACACGTTTCATCAAAATCGGTTGGATAATCTCGGCGGAGTTAAAGTAACAAATTCACAAACACACATACCACACCCCAATGGTGGATAAGAAGTCCCGACTTTCTTAAGTATGTTGAGGCTCACATAAGAATATCCCCCGTCTTAAAAGAGCCATCTAAGAATCTGAAACGTCTATGAGAGTTACGGTTCATGTAGTAACTTAACGCTAATCTGAACTCCAAAAGTATTCGCAAGTTAAGAGGAGGTATACCGATAAGTTACATCGTATATATAAGTAGTAGTTTGTATAAATGTAGTTTGATTGTCAGTATATATATATGGTTATGCATGAAATATTGAATAGAAAATTCTTGAGAAACAAAATGCATTTTCCTATTTAAAACTTAAAATGCTGTGGAATTAGATCAACGAATTGAAATAATAAGTTTTAGCAAAGGAAAACGATTTGTATTTGCAAACGCTAATGAGATTACTGTTCATAGGATGTCTGTTTATACCTATGAAACATTTCTCTTCGAATTTCTGCATTTTTCGTCAAATGGAAATATATGTTAATGAGTTAATTTAACAAAAAAAAAAATACCAGAGTCTGGTAGCGAATCCATGTCGTCGTCGTTTTTGTGCGTGTGCGTAAATAAATATTTTTCCCCAACCCATCCTTAGCGCATATTTCCTCTGTGTATAAAATTGCAAGAAAATAGGTTGAACATTTTAAAAGTTATTCCAGAAAAAATTCATTCATAAGAGGATTTGCATTGGAATGCCCTACTGATTTTTGAAAAATCAATGTTGATTAAAAATTATCGTTTTATTGAAATTCTAAGAACGTAAGTGACTTCATGAGCATAAGACCCCCACCCACCCCACATGTGTCAGGTTTCATCAAGATCGGTTGGAAAATCTCAGAGGAGTAAAAGTAACAAATTCCCAATCACATACATCCATAAACAGACAGAAATTGCCATTTATGCATACAGATAAATTATTTTAGATAATTTGAAGTATGAGAGTTCGAGTTATTCTGGAAATTTTGGCCGGAAAATCTCTGGAGGCTCCCCAAATTAAATATTAATACATATACATTCATAACTTATGGATGTATATAAGTAATCCTGAAAATTATTTTGAAGGAAATCGCCTTTCTTATGAAGCAAATCAGCCATCAAATGATCGCCAAATGAAACATTACCTCCGTTGTCGATCACAAAATGCCTGATACTTTTCCATAATTATCTCTTAAACTCTCGTACAGTTCAATACAGTATCAAAAGATGATCTTACAGGAATTATTGATTTGTGGAGAGATTCGAACACGGGTAACAGGAGATTGGGCATTGTAATCCACTCTATCGTAAACAATACATCGTTTATCTCTACGCTGCTATATCTGCGCAGTAATATTGTTTGTATTTCATCATATATATATGATATTTTTATATATTGCAAATATTGTGATTTATGTTCTGAATATTATGAGAATTGCTGGCGTTTATGTATTTTCCGATACTATCAAATCGGCATCGATCCACTGGAAGTTCAATAACGTGCACGTGCTTAGCGTAACATAGTGGGATTTTCCCAATTGATTCTAAATCTCTCATGACCTGTATATATTTACGTTGACTTCTTATTTAATCCCAGTTATTACTGGAGTAATTTAGGTGGGCTAAGAAGAACTTCGATATAGCCATTTCACTTCCTCAACCTTATTGTGGTAATAAAATACATTTTTGTAAATATCATAAGTATATGCATAAGCTATATCTATCTTTATCGTTTGTAAATGCGTACTAATTCACATATATATATATATATATATACATGTATTATAAATGTGATCAATATACATAATATGTCTACGTATAGATAAATGATAAGAAACAAATTATACATGTGCGTGTGTGAATGTGTGTGAATGTATCGTGGCTGTGTGGTAAGAAATTCGCTTTCCAGCAACGCACACATACACATGCGTTCACAAACACAGATATATATATAAATAAATACATTAATAAATAAATATATATATATATATATATATATATATATATATATATAATATATATATATATATATGCATACATTCATATATACAGCGTGCTTCGTTCAATTACTGTCTGCCAAATCCACTCCCAAGGCTTTGGTCGGCCAGAAGCTATAGTAGAAAACACCGGAATGAACCCGGAGCCATGTGGTTTGTAAGCAAGCTACTTACCACACAGCCACTCCTACGCATATGTATGTATAAGTATATATTTACACACACACACACACACACACACCCACACACACACACACACATATATATATATATATATATATATATATATATATATATATCAATGTTTTTAGAGGTATTGATGTCAAGAAGACTCAAACGTGTCAGGTAATACTGAGTAAGTGCTATGGACAGACTATAGTTAAAATCCAGGGTCGATAATAATATGAATGTGGAGTCCAACGTAGGTCATGCATTACCATATATATATATAAAAATCAACAAAATGAGGTAAAAAATCGAAGGCTCTGAATAGTTTTTATAACATTTATAATGAGGTGTTAAGGGTGTTACCAGGATATTTTATATATCTGTTCATAAGAGACGGTGCGAGAAAATGTTTAAGTGACTTCAATAGAAACTTCCATCGAATAACGCCGTTTACAAATGGAATGACCAATAATAAACACCATTGGAACTCATACACAAGGTACAGGAAACGTATATATACACCATTCTGCAGATACAAAATCCTTACGTATCTCACGACTGTTTTCATTCCTACATTGCACTCAGTATTTCATATCTTTATAAATGTCAAACCCTTGTTGCTTGATACCATTCTTAACCATGAGAAAGCAGCTTTCAGCTACATTTCAGAAAGAAGTACTGAAATTAACTACGCAAGATCACTTCGAATTCAGCTGCAATTTGTGTGTTCTATGTTTTCTATGACACCAACTTCCTAAAACTTATGATATGTAAACCGTATGTATATTCACTGGAGTCGGACCTCCTATTACCAGCCATTAATTTCCCCGTCTTCAACTAGCTTTCGAATGAAAGTTGTGTCAGAATTTACTGAACCATACTGGCATATTTCAAATTCAAATGCCAAGGGTAAAACCTAAATATTAAACAAAGCGCGGTATGCAAAAGAGTTTTGCTTTAATTTGTTAAATAAGTATTGGAATAAAAGCTATTTAGTATGCATTTGAATGCCCATAGGGATATTTAATCACTAAGGGAAATGATTGGTCAATACCTTTTAAAACATTTATTTACTAAAGGATTAATCAATTAGCAGATCATGCCTATAAGGCATAACATATATATATATATATACATATATTGGCAGAGAGAGAGAGAGAGAGAGAGAGAGAGAAAGAGAGAGAGAGAGAGAGATGTATATAAGTATTTATATAATGCAGAAACTATTTCTCAAGCAATTTTTATTCGTAAGTCATGAAAATCTTCATTCAGTACTTGATTGCTATTCTGACTGTAGAATACAGTCCGTGTTATAGTACGTAAGTTTCCTTTGTTTGTTTAAGTTATACGTTGAAAAATGCACTTTAAAATATTTTATGTATCTCTCTCTCTATATATATATACATCTATCTTTAAATGTGTGTGTGTACGTATATATATATATATATATATATATATATATATATATATATATATATATATATATATATATATATATAGAAGAAAGTAAAAAAGGAAAATACGAACACTTACATAGTTTTTGCTATTCATGGTATTATGTTTTACTTATTTGAATATATATTTTTTCTTAAGAAGAAATTTTATGATAAAATTCACGCGTGAATAACTTCACAAGTAGATAAATAAAGGGAGGTAATTGGTTGTCGTTATTATTGTCATTTGTTGTGCGTAACGGAAATAACTTTTCAACTTTCCGTAATGGGAGATGAATAATAACGACAACAAATTACCTCCCCTTATCTGTCTACTTGTGTAGTTATTCATGCGTGAATCTGATCACACCCAACATCGACAAGATTTCTTCTTAAGAAAAAATATATATTCAAATAAGTAAAACACAATATCATGAATAGCGATAGCGAAACCGGTCGATATATAAAAAAATTATATTAAAACTATGTAAGTGTGCGCATTTTCCTTTTTTAATTGCTTATATACATTACAAATCACCACGTGAGTTTAATCGAAATTCCTCTTTTCTGTTACTACTATATATATATATATAATATATATATATATATATATATATATACCAATTAAGGAATGAACACGAAAAGTGGACAGTCAACATGCTTCATATAGACGTCAAATCGCCATTCTCCACAAAAGATTATGTTCTCAAATCAAACTCAACACAACCCAAGCAATAAACAAGTGAAAAATTACTAAATAAAGTACTTATCCATGTACTGATCAGTTTCGGCTATTATTATCCGCAAGGATACCTGTAGCCTTCATCAGCATGGCCCGATATAAATGCAATTTCCTGGACTAGATGCAAAAACGATACTGGAGTATATTTTAATCTTCGGATTCTTTTTTTAATATGCTAGACCACTGGTTTTAATTGATAAATATTGATTTCTACCCTTAATTAATTTTATATATATATATATATAAACATCGTGTTGCATCTCGTGAGATGCAGTACGAAGATTTGTAAGTGAACAGGACGCGGTCTAAAAGTGACGAAATTATTTTGACAAATAAATCTAAATGTTGAAGTGAATCTAACGGTTTTGTGTGTTTCTTAAATGGCTTACAAACACCTTCCACGCTACAATTGTTATATATATATATTATATATATATATATATATATATATATATATATAAAATATATACGCATAAATATATTATATAGATATACAATATTTATGCACATATATGTATATATATATATATAATATATATATATATATATATATATAGAGAGAGAGAGAGAGAGAGAGAGAGAGAGGGGATAGAGTCAGAAAAAGATAGAGATAATATGTATGTTCAAATACGAGTACATAGATAAACATATTTATAGGCAGACACTCATACCGGGAGAAAGAAAGAGAGAGAGAGAGAGAGGGAGAAGGTGACAGAGAGGAAGATGTCTATTCTCTAAATTTACCTGAACTGGCATTTTCGGTATTCAACAGAAGGAAGTGAAATTACTCACGTTATTATATTTTTCATTGACGCTTTCTAAAGCAACATTTTTATATGTAACAATATGAATAAGCGTAAACACTTATCGCTTTTCTCCCTTTTACTTGAAGCAAATAGCCAACTCTCTCTTTCTCTCTAACTTGGTTATCTCTATTTGTATTCCTTCAAGCTGTGTGTCTCGTATATGTTTTATCATTATCAGTATACCTGTGTAAACACTGACATCAGCACATATACAAGTATTTACGTACATGAACACACACAAACTATATTTCCGTTTTTCACTCTTTTACCTCTTTGTGTACACATACATATATTTGCATGTATATACTTACATAACTACATATATAAGTTTATGAGATTGTCTGCAGGTGTGCTTGAGTGTGTGTACTCGTGCGTGTTTTTTTGTGTGTGTGCTTATAGTATTTGTTTGTATTGTAATGTTGAACTTGTTCGTACACTTCTGATATTTGCCTCGCTGATTTCTAAAAATGTTTCAGCGTGTCAGAATGACACTAGAATATATATCTTTCTAAAAATCTAGCGTTAATCGGATGTGAAGTCTACACCTAAATATAGTAACATGTACATCACAAAACTTCAGTAAATTTATCGCTACGTGAATTATATATAGTACACTGCTATACCATATATATTCTTTATAAGTATAGGAATACATCTTAACAGTTTTAGAAACAATTGCCTATTGCAGCTTTTAGTAATATAATGATAATGCTTCCGTGAGTGTTTCTACATTTGTGCTTTGCAATATAGAGCATTCTTTGCATACGTAGTTCATAATATTGAATCATATAGGTATATTAGTCATTATTATTTAAATCGTGCTGTGTGGACAGACTTTCCGTCAACTTCCGTCTGGCGATAGCAATCTTTTCAGGATTTTACCAAAGCTTCCACCCTTAAAATGTTTTCTTGCAACACAATGTTATTATACATTTATCTTTCTTTTGGGGGCATGTCGTTGCAAATATTTATCCCTGAGTATTCGATGCAGATCATAGTAGGAAAAACGAGCAGTTGTAATCAGTGACGTCTCTTACAAATATTTCGCTTTACGATTTGTTGAAGTCTACTTCTTTGCTCTCAAATTTAATTCGTATCACACAACTCGCTCCGCCTACATAATGCAGGATTTCAGGCGTGTATCTGTACTTCGCGAAGCCTCCATGTTTTTTGTTATCTTTCATGATAGTCAATGATATATTGCTAATGTAGTTACAAACACAAAATATCCCGCACAGATTGGAATTATTGCACCACTAGCATCTATCTTACACTGTACGTCCCACATAATATGTGCATCTTCTGTCATGTGTCATTTACGTCTCGTATTCCTAAGATAAGGATATTATCAAATCCGATAATTTTATAATAACACGGTGTTTTCTCATTACTGTGTTATCATTAGAGCACTCAAATGAATCTTCTTAATATAATTGCACCGCTATTTATTTGTACCATTTCGAAATGCGTGATTTAGTTGGGTTTTTTTCCCCAAAAAATATACGTAATAATGATGTACACCCTTTTTTGCTATGCCTCATATCTTCGACTTTTCTGGAATGGTTTTAGTACAATCTCGTACCGTAATATTCAGGCAAGCATATTCAGTAAATGTTTGACTAATTTCTACTTGAATAAGCTTCGAAATTAGACATATGGCTATCCGCACTATCATTCTGGCCGCCTAAAAACAAAGCTTACTCTACTCTCAAGAGTAAGAAATAAGCACAAAATGTCTCACGTTGCGTTCTACTGATCAGTCCTTTCTTATGCTACTCATATCAGGATTTCTACTCCTAATGCTTTGGTCATACCCTTCTCCTCTTCCTTTTGACAATCTTTTATGGAAGAATGCTCACGTATTTCTAATAATCTGGCTCATATACACATACATAGTAGTGTTGCATTTGTTTCATTCCTTCCAGTTTTCTTTTTGCACAGTAATTTGTTTTCATTTTACTCGCCTCTAGGGACGTCACAATTTTGTTCGGTTCATTTGCTTTCGACACCACAGTTGGGGTGGGGCTGCGTAAATAATTGAATGCACCGAAATACCGTATGCCGTATGTATCTCATCAAATTGAACACTCCCGTCACTGATAATAAATTTGACTGAAGCTTTCCATAGCTCAACCACTACCATTTAATGCATACAGAGCATATCGAGAATCAAAAGCATTTTTATTTAGAAAGTTGATGGCATAATCTTTCCACGTTAAGGCTCTAATTAGGTGTATGCAACTCGCTTCGAATGACAATAATGTTTTTATTATATAGTAATTTTGATAATGACAAAACTTAATCGTCATGCGCATCACTCTGATTAATGACAGAGGATTTCAATATCCCTGATTGGAATTTCCGTTACATAATTTGTAACTAATACTTTGATGCTTAAAACCAAGATATTTAACAAGAGAATCAGTGTTTCATATAAAGGTTTCACAACATTGACGAGACGACGAAATCATTTTCAATTTAGTGTTACCAACCAATACTATTGTCTTGCAGAATTACATTGCTGAAGAGACTAGGGGTCAGTTAATCTACATACTACATATGTAGGTTTCCCTACAACTATCCTTAAGGAAATTCACAACACTATCATAGATATATTACAAGCGTAACATCATGAGAAGGTGATACTGGATACTCCATTAGAAATGAACAATCGCTTGTTGAATGTCTTTCTACAGATATTTCCTTTGAAGTCATAGTTAGTTGCAAAATTTGTAGGCTATATTCACAAATATATGTTACTAATACTCTCCAACAAAAGCTCGAGAAAAAGCCTAGAAATCGAAACAGCGTTGGAGTGAATAAAGGGCCCAGATTCGAACACACCGGCATCCCAGGCAGTATTGCTTGACAAGTTAACCAGATAAATTCTCCATGAAATTTCATTTCATATAGTTAATATTTCGGGGATGTAGTAGTTATTGATTATATACGTTTCTGTATGTAAAATACCCAACAGAATTTCAAAAGGAGAGGTAAGCCCATTATTATATTATAGTGCCAGCATTCCATTGTCTTTCATATCGGTTTAGACGTAACTAGCACTCAGTATACCTGATTTGCGGACATACAAGAGAATATGTTACATATATTCATTATATACAAATCGCTAGTATTCGGAAAATATAAATCATGTATTACTATTTTCCTTGAAACGGCAGCTACTGTAGGCCGTTACCTAAATATGCTGATACACAGACAGCCATATGCATCTATGATAATATGTAAAATATAATATTCAGCTTAGATTTTAGAGTCACTTCCTCTTAAATTCATCATATTTCTGTTTCCCCACAATTTAGATAAAATTTTAAAAGTTACAGTTTTCCTAACATCATACAACAGTGCTTGGAATTTGGTCCCCGGTGTTATGTAACAGATTTATATCATATTTATAGTGCAAATAGTGGACTGATGCCTTTCATTGATATTCAACATTGTTATTTCGTATTTACAAAATGGGTAAACATTTCTGTCTGCTATATTTTCTTGTCTGCTATATTTTCTTGTAGCAAATACGCCAAATCTCTAAGGTATTTTCCCGAATTCTTTGTGCGGTTATTGATATTCTGGATCGCATTTCCCAAGCTGCTATGCTACAATCAATATTTACTGCTATGGGAAGGAGCTTCTGTAGCATATCATTCCATGTGTAGGTATGTTTATAAATTGTGAAGTAGCATCGTACAACCTGCAAGACGGTAAATATATGTCGTTGGTATCCTGTATAGTTCGGGAAATGTAATTGTGCAAATAATTCTATTAATAAGGTGAATGGTACTACACCAGTTTCTCTTTAATTATGTGAATTCATGACCAGATCTTAAGCTGCCATGAGTACTTCTATTGTTAACTCATTGCCTTTTCTACATTTCAGTAAGGTTTACTCGAGTGATATGGAGCAAAATTTAGGGTCTCGCGTCTGCAAACCGTTTGCTCATATATACTTTCAACCCCACTTTGAAGGTAATTAAGTCAATATACTTACGCCACTGAATTATGGTGTAGTGTTGTTTATTAATAAGTTTTCAAACTCAATTTGAGGATGGTTTTGATTGCTCAGTATTCTACACAAACATTAAGAATATGTCTAGCACTGGAAGTAAACTACGGGGTTGACTACGAAATATGAGAGTATATTCTAACAAACTTTCTTTACACAATTATGTTAGTATATCATAAATATTAACGTACTGTTATTCTACAGAATATTACCCAGAAGAGATTTACGCTATCAAGAAAAGATTGTAAATGACAAAATTATTTGTACACCACAAATTTAACATATATACTTCGACTTGCTAGGAAAGAGATTCCAAGATATACACTACAACATTGACCATTAAAAACCGACGGTGTAATTTTCCTCGTCAGTGTGTAATTATTGTGGTTCTCTACTACACTGCATTTTTCATAGCATAAGCAGGAGTAGACAGAATATTAATGTAGTATATTGACTTCCATTAATCGGCTTTAGGACATATTAACACGCCTATGTGTGTGTGTGTGAGTGTGTGTGTGTATTTATATTTATGTATACATACATACACGCATACAGATACCGAGAGATAGACAGTTACATTATGCAAGTTTTAGTTAATTATTTAGCCAGCTAGTTAGTTAGTTAGATAGATACGTTGGTACGTACGTACGTATGTACGTACGAACGTACGTATGTACGTACGAACGTACGTAACTGAATACCTAATTATGTGTACATTAGCACATATATTTATGTAAGATTAGTTCCATTATTTAAAAATCTAGCTATTAACAAAATGGCCGTGTATTAGATAAAAACATCACTAAGTTTATATTTCATATGGTAATGAATGACTGCCAAATTAACGTCCAATATATTCTAATAAATTAATAATATTCACACGTATATACAACTATCATCACATTATGAATCATTCATGAAATTCTCTTCAAGTAACAACAAGGATCTGTCAGGAACAATATTTGGATACTTAAAAATACATTTAATCAAACTTAACATTCAAAATATAATCTAAATGATAACTACACTAAAGAGAAAATGAAAGCATTGTGGTGCAGACAAGTAGGCGTAAGGTTTGACGAATATAATACGTTATATTCCTTCATTATACATCTTATCTGATATGGATTTTCTATTGTCCGTATGAAAAATTCCAAAATATATTATATCAACAAATCTCCTGAATATCGTGCCAATATTCTCTGTTGTGATGGACGTGACTCCTTGAATTTTATAAATGGTAATTATCGTATCTTAATGATCATACTTAACTTAATTATGCATGCCATCGGTATCATTGTACTTATAGTAAAATATCCTTGACGCTTACATTTAAATAAAAGGTGTTTCGATTTAGTGTTGGTATACATGCTACTTCTCTGACACAACTCTTCATTCGTTCAACTAGTTATTTCTATAAGCGAACTCATTAAGGAAAATAATGTAAAATATATGCATCGTGGACAATTTGAGATCGTACGTTAAGTACGCACCAATTTTCATGAATCATATAAAAGGTTGTATGTTAATTGCTATGGTTTAATAACTTTATATCACACGCATACTTAAAGATTCACACATTCACACACACACATACACTAACACACACATACATATGTGTGTGTATTTTATGTATGTATGTAAAAGGAGAGAGAAAGAGAGAGAGAAAGAATGTGTAAGAGAACGCCATCTCGCTTATATTCATGGTATAAAATGCATTTCATTGGGCAAATTTTGTTTAGCATTATTTGCTGACACATAACCTTATTCAATATTTCTTGGTGGTTACTACTTACTTCCACGTTTTACTGGTGTCAGAGAAATTGTGCTTGAGTAATTCTACTGATAATGAATATGAATGTGGTAAATATATTGTGTAGGTACTCAGCTGTTATCCATTCTCGGTTTGCAATACCCTAACTGGAATCAAATGTGTATAATTTTAAAATTTACAATGAATAATGGGTGAGAGTACCAGTGGCATATTTCATACTCTTTCAAAATTGAAAACCTTGGATTTCTTAGAATTCAAATATATGAAAACTAATGTGACATCGCAGTTAATAGATAATGGTTGCAAATTGCAGAGTTGCTTATGCGCTGAAAACAAGTCTGTGGTTCATGACTTATCTCTACTCCTATATAATTGGAACTAGCTTCTAAGTCAGATAGTAAGGGTATTGTAATTATAAGGATATTGATATGATTAGCATTCAAACAACGTATGTATATTCACAGTTAGATCTTACATGGTGTTATAATCTATTTGATATTACATTTCAGTTACCATTATATTTTCCGTGATATTATATTTTAGATCAGTGTATAATAAAGGAGACATGAGAGAGAGGAGGAAAACAAAGAGAGAGAGAGAGGGAGAGAGAGAGAAAGAGATTGAGAGGGAATCGAATAAACAGAATACTCAATTCTTTAGAAGGAAACTAAATTTCTATAATCATACATAAAGAAATTATACTTGAATAACAAATGACAGATGTGGTATTATTTCCGGGAGATTGTCTGACACATTAGTACGACTCGGGGCAGTATTTCTTTCATCGTTTTCAATACTATATGTCAATAATATAATAACAATTATGAAACAAAACGAACAAACACAATTATGGATATTCATGTTCACTGATTGAAATTTGTATGTAGTAAATACTACCAAAACAATGCTGTTTGAAACAATATGGTACAAGATATGAAAGTGAAAACAGCGAGTGGTGTGATTTCAAACACGTATGCTATTCTTATAATTAAATTGAGAAGGGACATGTTTATGAGGGATATTATGTTCGCTCACTGAAATATAAAGGATAGTCTTTAGTGAAATTCTGAGCAGAAAATAATCTTCCTTTCTGTCTTGTGCTACCATCTGCATTAAACCTCATTTACATATACTAATTTTCGCACAGCTGTTCTTATTCAATATTGCCCGACAACTGAACAGGTTCTCCTGTCGAGCAGTTTTGTATATGGAGCTATTGCTTATATCATATATGTCAACCTGTAATTATACAAGTTACACAAATACATATTTCGTGGATTATTTGTTACGGTTATTTCTACAGATTTTCTATAGAAATCATACCCAGCACTGATTTTTGCTAATGCGTTTCTTACACAAGACGTCAGATGTAAACAAGTAACAAGATCGAAGATGTAAAATGGCTAATGGGGGTACATGCCTTATTTCGTGGGGTTCTGCTACTTCATCAGTACCCGCCCGATGTAAGATATTATATATACACCTAGTATATTATGGTTGCATAGCGAAATACTACGTGTTTTGCATTTGACTGCTCCATGACCCCTGAATTCGAGGATACATTTTGAATCTGACGGTGGTGTTACCTCAATTCGAGAACTTTAGATTATTTAATTTTATGTTTATTGCGATATTATTTAAAACAACTTTTATCCGAGTAGCTCTGGAAAATGATGCGATAGCAGCCATAGTCTCAGTCCCAGCTACTGTATGTTGCTACTATGATGTTTGCGCTTTTACATTTCTCATAGACAGGAATCACACGCTTAAAATACTTATTACTCTTGTTCTATACTACGAATCAAATTGGTATGAGACACACTCACACAAATCGTATAGCTACTTATATATGTGGTGATATTCTGAGCACATCAAGTCCTGGAAATATAACTGTAAAATTCCTTTGTGTGTCACATCTGTACTAAGCATATTTCAAAATATAATAAAATATTAACCGCCTGGCAGCATTTTAGGCTTCAGTTTAGTGCAATATCTCTGACCGCAATTCTGAAGGTCTTTAACACCAGCACATGGACATCCGAGCTGTAGATAAAACTTACGTGTCTTGTGTATTCACGCGACGTCGTCTGTTCCACACAGACTGTCCGTCTCAATGCAGCACGCGCAATGGCATTCCTAAGCAAGGACTTTGTCCACACTTTTAAAGGCATACAATTACAGTTTGCGGTGATAATAATATATTGTATTTCCTTCCTCGATATTCCATTGAAAAATTACTTGAGGAAAAAGGCAATACATTTCATGGTATGTCTGGTAGACATTCTTCTCTTTATATTTCTTCCAGCTGGTTTGCTTTCACGTACTCAATTATGAGACAATGTCAGCAATTACGTTACGGCATTCATTTCGTTAGGATTCATTTCAACGTTCATACTGCATTCAAGTTTTAGTTTTTTTTAACTCTCATTTAATGTTTTCAAAACTAATCGTTTCTGTGTCTTCTTTTGTAAACTTTTAAGTTTCTAAGCTCGGAGCACTGTCTGTGCGTTTCATTCTTTTTTTATCGTTTGAAAATAACTTGAAAGCACTTTATATTTTTTTTTACGTTGCCACTACCATAACTGTGCTGAACGTTTCTTCCTTCTACTTATGAGGCGGCCATCTTGCTATGCTTGTAAATAATTCAGCTTTTTTTCTTTAAAAAATGTGTAATATTTAGAATATCTAAAGACCAAAGTTTCCTCTGGCATAGATAACACGGAATATATTCAAATGCTCCGGAGATCTTTGATAGTTGATACAAAATAAAAAGAGAGAACAGACGGAAATTCTGGATAAGAATATTTTCTGCATACAATTCTGTGAAGCCTAACTTTTCACAGTTAACTGTGAACAACAACAGAAATAAGAATTGATGTTATTATTGCTTCTTGATTAAATACTGTGGACCGACATCTACAGCTTTGCGCTGAAGAACAACCCTTGGGCACGCCGTCTGGGCGGCTTATGGATTCGAATCTTACGGATGTTAAACTTCCCTTTCCTTCCACTGGGCTCAATAAAGAAAAGTCTTTTGGAATACGGAAGTCGATGTAATGAACCCCTTGTTTCCGCAAATATCAAGCGTAATATTAATATTGGTGTTGTTATTGTTGTTGTAATCATTATTTTTTTCCTATTATTATCGGAAAGTCAGCTTTTGTTACCATGCGTATTAACACATCAGCGGTAGCAATAATATTTCCTTTTACGTAAGCAAACGCACCACTTAACGCTGTACAGTATTTGGCTAATTAACAAGTATAACTCGAGAATAAATCGTTTATTTTAGAATATATTTGTTATCAATATTTCCTGGAATATAAACCATGGATGGAATAAAGTGTAAAAAAGTAGGCAATAAATCTTGTTTATCAGCTTATAAGCATTTAATTGTATTTTATATCGGTTTCTTACCAACGAAGAGAGATACGAGCCATAGTGACAAATACTCACACCCATTAATTCAACAGCATTCAATGTGACAAAATGAATTGAAGTAAACGAAATCTTAGTTAATTATAGAGCAATACGTAAACATTTCAGTGAGGAAATGCGCCTTGACTCACAGATGATATATTGGCAGGAAAATGAACAGAATTTATCATTCAGGAGCAAAACTAATGACACTAACATCTACAATGTTGACGCAAACATATTTTGCTACGCGGAAATAATTTGGAGTTTTAATCTTAGCCTCAAATGTTAATCATAGGCTGGTAGACTATGTGACAGTGATTACATCATTCTGCATCAAAATCATGAGCCTTTTCTGAAACGTACAATGTAACACCATTTCAGAAAAAAAAAGTAACTTATCTATGCTTACATTTCTAAATATGGAAAAGCTGGTAACTTCCCTATTTTTCTAGTCATTAAACAATGTCCAAAAAGAGGATTACTGTCACAGGGATGAAGTTATGCAACGAAACGATTATATATTTGTGCTCCATATTAAGTATATGGGGAAGGACATTTGAACTGCCGTACAAGGCAGGGCCAGGCTACTTCACTCAAGGAAGCAGTTGTTATTTAAGGCATCTATGCAATATAAGCTAACTATAAATGAAATTATTTCACAAAATCTTTTTTTGTACAACCTTTATAATCCTTCGTGTATAAGTTAAATATTTTGTCCCCTAGCTTTTCTGGTTTTGTTTTGCCTGTGTATCATAAATCAAATTAATCTTAGTAGAATTGTTTGGTGATCGTAAATAGAATGTGGTGTGTTGTGTTTTAGTGCGTTACTCTTTACTCTTACACTTTTACTTGTTTCAGTCATTTGACTGCGGCCATGCTGGAGCACCGCTTGTAGTCGAGCAACTCGACCCCGGGACTTATTCTTTGTAAGCCCAGTACTTATTATATCGGTCTCTTTTGCCGAACCGATAAGTGACGGGGACATAAACCCACCAGCATCGGTTGTCAAGCAATGCTAGGAGGTCAAACACAGACACACAAGCATACACGCACATATATATATATATATATATATATATATATATATATAATATATATATATATATATATAATATATATATATATATATATATATACGACGGTCTTCTTTCAGTTTCCGTCTACAAAATCCACTCACAAGGCTTTGGTCGGCCCGAGGCTATAGTAGACGACACTTGCCAAAGGTGCCACTGTTTGAAAATTCTACAGACTGGCAGTTAGTGGAACACTGGTGTAATATGTTTGAGTGTAAGTCTATTGCTTATGTTATCTAATTAGGTTGTGGCTGTCTACAAACTATTCTGAGTACTGTGCTGCTAATTCTGTAGTGTGGGAACCGTATGTGGTGTCCGTGCTGTATTATTGTCTGGTCATACTTAAAACTGCTTGCCGTGTGTTATATATATATATATATATATATAATATATATATATATATATTTTGTCATTACTTAACACCGTATGAGTTTTAAATGCTTCGTTGTTCAGAATTTAAAAAAGACAATGTAGCATTATATATTTTCTCAGCCCATTTTCCAGATGTCGCAATGACTGGATATTGTATATTTATGGTAACTAGTATAAATTATGTCGATCCTAACGTTATATAAAATGCTACGGGAAAACGCGATGAAGTAGAAGTTAAAAATACAGAGTCAAATATTCCATTCATTTTTACAGCCGAGAGGGTTCTTCCTTTGTTTCACAATAGTAGTTACGAGATTAAACAAATACGACAGCAACAACAACAACAACAACAACAACCAATGTAACACTCTGGTAGTTGCCCTTTGACACTTCTACACGTACCTACAGCATCTAAAATCAAGTACATCTAACAGCTACATCACTTATATACGTAAAGCAAACCATATTTCGAGGAAAGCAAGAAAGTCTCTTCTGTCACACCGATGAATACAAATATATTGATAACAGCGCACCGACAATAAAGATGTAATGTGTGCCAAGCGCGCAAATTTATAGCGGGAATATATGTTTTCTAATATAACATTCACTGATGAATTATAAAACAAATGTTTATATATCCATCACGTCTTCATTCGAAATGGGAGTAATTACCACAAAAGTGGAGTCAGTACAAATACATTAACAGCAAACAAAGAAAGTGGGTTTACATGGCCGTGTGGCAGAATCAAATGCAGTTTCGAACAGTATTTCTTAATATCATTCCACACATTGAAAATATAGTGATTGAAATATTGCTTTTTGAATTATATATAAAAACTGCCGTATTTAATAGAAGTAGAGGCAGAAAGTAACTGGTGCTACACACACAGTTGTACAATCTACCACTAAGGAAAATTTATACAGCAAGCACCTAAGTTTGAATATAACAGCCGCGTTTTGCACCGAGAGGCTGCAAACAACAGTTAGACCTGTTGTAAGAGCGATGGTAATAAATTGTGCATCTGAAATGAAAACCATAGCCAGGATGTGATAATGGAGTACAATTACATTTCGAAAATATAGGTTCCCAAATATTCAGTCATGCTTGCAACAACGTGAAGAGAAACGAAACGCATATACTCCCATCGGTCTTCTAGAATTGTTGTCAGGGCTCCGACAATTATTGATATTACTACTGTCTTTTTCAACGACTACAACTGCTTAACGTCCCAAGGTAACCTATCATATATATCGACTTTTCCTTCTTGTCATATCTATCGACGTTTTCATCTTTTTCAATTAATACTATGTCTGGTTTCCTATTCCCTATATTACGGTCGCACTGAATCATAAAATCACTTAGGATCTTAGCATTATTCGATGATCCTTCGGGCCAGTTTTTTATCTGTCAACATCATACTTGTTGCAAAGAAGCCAATGGACAATTCTTGATATATTGTATGGCGTTTCTTATATTCTTTCTGGTCTAGTAGCCTATATTGACTGGTAATATACCATACGGTTTCACCATTTTATCCACAAATTCTGCACGTATCACATGTTCTCTATTCTGTATTTGATATGATTCGTTCTCAATGCTTGAATACGGGCAGCACAGATTAGAGCCTCCGTTTCCGATTTCAAATCGCTCTTAGTCTTATCTTCAACATCCATACGAAATTGTTCATGCTTTAGTTTCTTTACCTATTTTCAGTTTCACTGATTCTCAACTCTTTGTACAGTGCTTTATCCTTGCAATCTTCCATTCTACACAAGCATGACCTTCTTACTTCCAATATTAGCGGTCCTATAGCATTATTTACATAACATGCTATGCTGTTTTCTTCTGCTCTAATGGTGTGTTCGCATTCAATCAGTCTTCTTCCTCCGTTTTTTACTTAGTACATACACTCTGTCTATGTCACTTTTTAGCTGAAGTATCCCATATCTAATCAGTAACATGCTTACCTTTCTGTCTACGATATTTATATATCTAAGTATTGAAACAACCCAGGTGTTAATAGCTTCAATCTTATTCCGTCCGATTAATTTCCACTTAAGTATCTGTCTCAGTCTGCGCAAATAGTCCACCTTAAATTATTCTCTCATTTCTTTCTCCATCAATGTATCCACTTCCAATATTCCCAAGTACTTATAAACTGTCTCTTCTATATGTTTCATAACCTCTCCTGGCGGTATCGCCAGCTCGCCTATACATTAAATTTTGCCTCTATTCAAGACTAACACACCACGCTTTTTCAGTCAGAAGATATCAGCACTGAAAGTATCCACCGTATCAACAAGGGAATTGACTTGGGATTCCTCTTTACCATAAAATGTGTGGTCATCCATGAATAATAAGTGTTTGTTTTTGTTTTTTGGCAGATTCCGACAACATAGTTACCGTTTGCTTTCCTCAGATTCAGTGTTAGTATATCATGCACAGTACAAAGATCAGTGGGGACAGACAGTCCCCCTTCGAAGATGCCACTCCTGATTTCTGTTGTCCATAGACTTCTTCCATATGTTTTCAGCTCCGTCTTCCACTTCGTCATATTGTTTTCCAAACAATCACTCAACATTCTATGCATTACCAAATAGATTCTTAATTTCCATGGTCCCACAATGTGGGATAATATCCTATGCCTTACGATAATCCATCCATGGCATGTCTATTTTAGTGTTCCTCCTCTTGCAGTCTCTAAGTACGGCATTGTCTACCAGGAGTTGGTCTTTGGTACCCCTGCTCTTATGCTTGCACCTCTTATTCTCATGTGGCAGGACTCCATTTTTCCAGATACCCGTACGTTAACTCTGTGACTATTCCAGTTAATAGATTCCACATACGTGGCAAGCAGGATATCGGCCGGTAATTGCCTACCGTATTGTCATTTGATGTTTTTCAAGCACAACACTGTCCTACTTATTGTCAACCACATTAGTGTTAATTGGTCGGCATTTAACAAGGTGTTGAATCGTGTATGACGTTCACCAAATCTTTGATCCAGCAGCATTGAACTCCATTTAGTCACGGAGCCTTCCAGTTGCCCATATTTTTGCTGATTTCCTTCAACTCCCTAACGGATATGACTGGTTCTGCCTGTTGTTGACTGGCTACTGTTAACTTCAGTCCATGCAACCATTCAGCATCCTTCTTGTGATCCTTATCTTTGTTCCAGACATCACTCCAAAACCTTCGACTTTCGATGTTACCTGGTACCAACATTTCTTCTGTACTCTCTCCATTTAGTTCTTTGTAGAATCTCTTTTGATATTCTCTGAATAATCTATTCTTCTGGGATCCCTTCATTCTTTGGTTGTATCTTACCATCTTTGCTGTCTTAGCAACGAGGCACTGTTCCAATTCTTCCATCATCACTTTCAGTCCCTTTCTTTCAATATTATACTTTCTCTTTAGTGCCCTGTATTTTTCTTCGCTTTTAAGCTCCCCTTTTCTTTCTGGTCTAATAAAGAAATGTCCTTCGAAAGCATATCTAACCCCGCCTTTATTCTTCTTTCCCATCATGGATCTTTTCTTTCCTCACTCCCATTATATTTATTTTCCTTGAAATCAACAACCACATTTTTTTGATGCAACAATACTTGCCGCCTTGATCAAATTTTTTATTTGTGTAATGTTTTTGATCTGAAGCATTTCAGAATTTTATTCATATTTGTGGTTTCTCGGCTCAATTTCCACAAACCAACATTTCTAAGGTTGTAAATAATGTCGCTTTCTTTCTTACTGTTAAAAGTAATCTCATAGCAGAAAACAGATGTGACATCTCTAATAAGCAAGGGGAAAAGAATAGCTTACTCGATGATAGACATATAGACTATTTGGAAGAAGACAATATAACTAATGGTGACATGACAGATAGGCAAAAAGCAATCTACGAGAAAATATAGTCAATTTCCTTTATATTCCCCTTGATATCTTCTGATACTGCTCCCAAGAAGCCAACAATAATAATTCGCATCATCTTAATCTTCTTCATTTAACCTTCCTCTACCAGGCAGAAGGGTATTCACGAGGAACAGGGTAATGGTGATGGGGATGTTAAGGATGAGGAACAAGACCGTTATACAGTGAACCCTGATACTGTGGTGGATGAACATGAAGGGGAAATGACCAAATAGATAATAAATTTCACACCGATGTCCCTACCACACTTCTGGACTGTTTTGGTTAAGGGATCTATCTGTTCTTCAGATTTCCCAAACAATTTTAGGTCATCCATAAATAGAAGTTGGGCCTTTCTGCCCACATCTTAGCTTACATCTTAACTCTAGTAAGATTCTCAAGGGGAATATAAAGGAAATTGACTATATGTGTGTGCGCGTGCGTTTGTGTAGTTAATTGGATATGTAAGTAAACAGGTAGATAGATGCAGACATACAGACATAGGTAATAAGGACATACCCTCACATGCCACACACACTCACATTCATACACAAATGAAGACAGAAACACATGACTATATACAAATACACACAGGAACACTTCACGCACACGAGGAAAAATATAGTGACATGGATCTATACATTACGGACGCACGTACACAGTCACAGAAACCCATACACACAAATACGCTCAAACATGCTTACACACATACATACATCCATATGTGCGTACACATGAACACTGACTCACACCCATGCGCACAAAAAATACAAAAAGAACCCAGCTCTGGTAACAGAGTTAGCGACTATGGAAGAATTTGCAAGATGCAACGCACGTTTCAGAAAAATTAATAAGTAAACGAGTGGAAATCGTGTCAGTAATTGTGTTATGAAATAAGGGACTAACACCGAATGACTCTCCCCAAACACGTAAAGGGTGTTGCTTCTTCTCTTCATTGTCTTATCCTTTATTTTTCTCGTCCATATTATTCTTTGTAAATCTTTATATATAAAAGTGAAGTTGCGTGCCTGTCTCCTACGATTTAGATTCCTAACTACTCCCACATTTTGCGGTGCAGTGTAACCAAAAGCGGGTATCTTATAGTCGTGATTTATATCGAGCCCTTCTGGGTATTAGCGCGCGTTTACGATGAGTCTACGATTTTAAAAATAATTTAACATAACTTTTTTCCATTTTAATGTATTTTTTCTTTATTATATAAGGGAAGTAACTCTCTAAAAATGTCTACGATGAGTCAACGATTGAAAAAAAATTACCATCATTTTTTTTCCATTTTTAATGCATTTTTTGCTATTTTTTGGCTATAACTCACTAAAAATGCTTATATAGTTATTTCCCTTACAAACCCGAGCAACGCCGGGCGATACTGCCAGTTTGATATATATCCCGGATAGATTCATAACAAAATAATATATCCGTAACCGTAATTAATATTCATCACACCTTCAGTATGTAAGGCCCTTAGACAATTCATTCCTTGAATATTTTTTAATTGTTTTGTATTTCATAGATAGATTTAATGAACCTGGAGAACGCAAATTCTTTTCAGATATTAGTGGACCAATTAAGTTGTAGGATTATCTTTGGCCTCACCCGACTCAACACACGGGCATTAGAATGAGGTTTTTGCTAATAAGTAATAACATCGCATTCCCTTTTTACCCGAATTAATTTTTCATTGATATAGATATGTGTTGATTTCTCCAAACAAGTTCACATTAATTTAACTTTGTTAATTTCTATGATACTCTATTACTTAGACGTTAGCCTCTAACTTTTGACCCATGTAATATGGACAATCCCCTTAAACACACTTCACAACGCCTCACAATTGCTATTACCCCAAGTAAATTGAAATATGATGTAACTCTCATAACCTATGGAAATTACTTCTGGAAGTGACTTTCTTTACTTTCTTTATTTGATTGCGGCCATGCTGGAGCACCGCATTTAGTCGAGCAAATCGACCCCGGGACTTATTCTTTGTAAGACCAGTACTTATTCTATCGGTCTCTTTTGCCGAACCGCTAATTGACGAGGACGTAAACACACCAGCATCGGTTGTCAAGCAATGCTAGGGGGTCAAACACACAAACACAGACATATATATACATATATATACAAATATACGACAGGCGTTTTTCAGTTTCCGTCTACCAAAATCCACTCACAAGGCATTGGTCGGCCCGGGGCTATAGTAGAAGACACTTACCCAAGATGCCACGCAGTGGGACTGAACCCGGAACCTTGTGGTTGGTTAGCAAGCTACTTACCACAGAGCCACTTATATATATAATCTTTGGATTTTACCTAGGAATTGACTTATTTGTACCATTCCTTACTATTTTTATTATTTTATAATTTTATTTTATCTTACTCCGTCATATGTTAGATTCCTAACATTATAGTTTCTCTGATGAAACTTTGGGACTCAGTCATTGCCCAACCCCTGTCCAATGTTTTGTTCAACCTTTGTACAATCCACGTATATTACTGGTAACATGTGGAAACCATGCCAAGTTGAACCACCCCTAAAGTAGAAACAGCTGTAATTGTTTAGTATTTTCCACTCATTTATTATTATGTATTTACTTATTTATATATTTCGTTGTTTATTTGTTTATTTATTTTGACTACTTGTGAATATATTTGTAATTAAATAGATACAAATTAATATTTGCAGGCTGATGTTTGTTGATTGATTATCCTCTCCATTTTCTTATTTGCCTTATATATATATGTTTATTACTCATAAAATACAGTGTACATTTAAACACATAAGGAATCCACTCGTAGTATTCATCACGCTAGAAAAAACAGCTAGGTTCCCTAACCACAAAATTAGGGATAAAATCCCGAAATCTTTTACCATCTAGTTTCCTGGACCAATTTGTTTCTGATTTTAGTTTAGCAAATAAAATAATATTCGCTAGGTGAAATCGTCGTCAACAGGTACACCTTAGATAAAACATATAATACACGAGGCTTTCAATTATATGCCTCTTATTTATACTTCCTATTTTTTCTTTCAGAATCTACTGCGCAATATCGGCAATAAAAAAAAATGCCAACTGTTAAAATCCGAAAATTATCCCAAACTTACAATACTTAATCATATCGAAGGGAAATGGAAATTAATAGAAATTTTCACTTCCAGTGACCTAGCGTGTAAAACTTTAGTCCAAAGACGATGTATTACTCATAAATATATATATATATATATAAACATATATATAGAGAGAGTGAATTAGGGCAGTGCTATCTGAAAAGTCTTGTTATAAGTAGTTAGTAAGATTTATGCATGCACATAATGTATATTAGAAAAGGGGAATAACATACAATAAACGATAAAGAATGTTTAATAACTAGTGTAGGCTATACACTTCGTCCCATATCGGAATCCATGGAAATTTCCATAAGATGGTAATTGCTAAGCAACTTTCGATTAGCAATTATTGGTAAGGATAATTGCAAAGTATCCGGAGAAAACTCGAAACATATTTGGAATGAAAGAAGTAAAAAATATATTATACATGTTAAGCACTGTATGTTAAAATAATTTGTAAGAAGCAAAACATATGTTTAGAGAATCATTACGTGCGAATACATTCTTAAAACTCCCGTCATCTCGTGGAGAAGATTAAGGGATTCAACAAATGGGTTACAGTACGCATGGTAATTTGAAAAACTTAAACGATTAAAATTTAATGTTAGTTGGCAAGTAGTCATAGAAGGAAAATATGTCTACAGATATCAGTTTTCAAAAGTTAGTAGTGGAAGGGGAGTTGGGTGTATAAAAGAGCATGAGGGATAAAAAAATTCTCAACGTGAGGAGCGAAAAGACTTTATTATGTTGAATAAAATCATAATTAAATTATCCTTCAATATTTTCTTATTACCCAAATCAACCAACATTTCAGCACTACTTCCTAGAAATACACGAACATAAATACATACATTCACGTACAGGAGCTAAGAATATTTCTACAAGATTTTCTAGTTTATCCGCTAATAATAAACTTTCTTAATTACGTGCTCTAGCTAGGGCTGGGTACCGTGAGCATATTCAATATATACAAGAAGGCAGTGGAATTCCTCCAATTGTAATATACAACGTCACAGTTTGAGAACTCAGATAGAGAATATAGGCGAGGAAGCATTGGTCATGTCAAGGAACTACAAACGATAACTCATGGACACACGTGATATAATAATCGAACTTCTTCTTCCAATTCTGTACAACGCACTCGATCTAATACACGTAAAACAGTTATAGGAATCAGGATGTCCTCTGGTTTACTCCGATTTTCGGTCCGCATGTTTCAACAAAGATAGCTGGAAAATGTTTGCTACTTTGGACAAATGTTTTCCTAAATTTAATCGGTATCAAGTTATTTTTAATTGGCACACGGTGAAGGTTTCCTACTCCAACTCTGCTGATTTAGAGAAGGCTAAGCTGTCGCAGAAATAATAGTAAAATGCGGTAAATGTTCGATGACTTATTAACTGGATCTAGCGAACATATAATGTAAACCGCAATGATAAACACCAATTATGTAGTAGTAGTAGTAGTAGTAGTAGTAGTAGTAGTAGTAGCAGTAGCAGTAGTAGTAGTAGTAGTAGTAGTAGTAGTAGTAGTAGTAGTAGTAGTAGTTGTTGTTGTTGTTGTTGTTGTTGAAATACTTATGATACATCGATCACAGTAAGAGCGTCGGAACTTAGACTTGCTTTATATACAAGTAAATACAATAAATGCGCATGCAGAGACAAATCAAAGTGTCCTTTGATGAATTTCTGTGTGAGTACAAATCTTATATTTAAACTTATCATTTAAATACAAGGGGAGGTCCGTTTGTTTACATTGGGCAAACGACTGATTCATTTAAGATTCGTTATCAAAACTATGCCGTCAGATTTATGACAATCAATAAGAGAAATTCAACACCGTTAGTCGATTTTGTATGGTGACAAAAGGAGATTTGTTTTTTTGGCAATACTACACAGTGGCTGTGGGATCTACGAAATCCTCGTCGCCACTGCTTCCACCGTTATGTCACACGATCGGATGCCTTCTACTAAATACTACTCTCTTCTCCGCTACCCTACTCACTAGCCTCTGACGACGTCTAGACATCTCCCTCTATATCTACGTATTGGGCTAGCCTACTTCAGCGTCTGTGGGCGTCAACACAACAAGAATAAAATGAAGTAAAGCATAAATTGGTCCATAATAAAGCACCCAAAACCATACAATATAACTTCAAGGAGATGCCGTCTCTGCTTTAGAAATCCCTGTTACTTCCCTGGACTAATGAGAAGTTCATTACCAGAATTTCGGAACGAATCTCGAGATGTCTTCGCGCGTATATAAATGTACTTTCGAACAATGCAGTGGAAATGCAATTTGAGTAACCGTTAATATAATTTAGTTTACTTGAAAGTATGGATGACTTATGTTAACTTGTAACCTCCTTATACTTACAAACACCAAGCAAATAGTTAACTCCTTTTGAGATCATGACTGCATCAAACCTCACGTACGCCTATGCTCACATTTTCGCGTATGCATGTATGAGTATGTGCAGTCTCGCCATGTAGTTTTCCCGTGGGATTTTACACGTTCATATTTGTAAACGGTTATTTTAAATACTTTTCTCGCTGAATCGTATATTCGTTTCTCTGTGAATGAAGATATTTCCTCTGTCTGCTTTCTTTTCTACAAAACGAGAAGTTACATTGCGGAACTCATATTTTAACGAACCGTGTATTTTCATCACACGACTGATACATCTGCACAACCGGATGCTCCTGGACCAGTTGCTAAGTAACCCACCCATGTGAGATTGACGCTAGATGCGTCGAACCATTTGTCGTAATTAAAAAATTATGTTTTCATTTAGCATATACATACATAAATACATATATATATATATATATATATATATATATATATATTATATATATATATATATTATATATATGTATATATATGTATATATATATGTATGTATATATATATATATATATGTATGTATATTTACATATATGTGTGTTTGTTTATGTGTGTGCGTATATAGAGATGCTAGGATTGAACGCAGTCAGCATCGACGGAACGCGTCCAGTAATTTAGAGAGCTATTTTCTTCTGGTTTTCATATGTGTAGCTCACTCTTGGTATTCAATGTGAGATATATGTGATGCGATTGAACGAAAATAATTTTACTCATCTTAAAAGCCGATATGTTCCCCGTAGATTCGGAACAGTAGCCTTGTACTAAGAACAAAAACGTCATGAAAATTTGCACCAATGTATGACCTTATATTTATTTAAAAGAGTCTCCTGGGGAACATTAAGGAAAACTTACTTTATAAAGAAACGTAACTATAAAAAAAATATTTGTGAAAAAAACGAAGTTTAACAACACAAACACCTATCGAAACTTTTTTTCTATATGGAAAGCAATTCTTCTTCATCAAGCACACTGTTTCTATAAATTACACTCAGTTTAAATTGTCAAAAATCCTCTTGCAGTCTCATCGGGGTGTAGTCATAAATTACTAAATGAAGTTTATTGTTTTTAGTATATGCAGCTTCTCGAAAAAGTGTCATGGGAGAAAGCCAAAAGCACACAATATTCGTTTGGGAATCCTGAACGTTTGGCTAAACATCAACACGTAATAATTTAATCAAGTTTCAATTGAAGACCTGACTATAAGCAGGTAAAAGTTGATAAATGAACCACAAAACACACTCGGAAATACACAGACAATTATATATACATATATGCATTATGTATATATATACATATGCATTATGTATATATATATCGGTAGCCACTACACATATTTTTTTCTCTCCTTGTTTTCTTGTTTTTTTTCTGTGTACCTTTCAGTAGAAGAGCGTACGCTCGAAACGAAAAATACTATTTTCTATTCCTGAGCGTTATACTAATACATCTGTTCGTTTTGTACACCACCTGTCCTCGTCTTTTTTTTTTCGTGAACTCCCCGCCTATTCATATATATATATATATATATATATATATATATATATGAATGTATACAGGGTGCGGGCGATATTTGAGAACTCATGCATTTTTAGACATTTCTTATATGACTAATTTTTATTGAACTTCTATTTCAGAAAATAACAATGAGCGACCATTTGCTTACTGATGAAATGAAAAGGCATGCTGTGATTGTGGCTTTGGAGGTTACGCATGGTGAGATACATATTTCTTCTTTTCTGAAAGCGGTAAGGATTTTTGGTCCACAAAGGGTTGGTCTGAGTTTGAGAAAGAATATAGAAGAATATCACAACGTAAAAAATCATTCCACACACTTTGATCCTATCCTCACGTGATGAAGAGAGATCAATTCACGTCATAAACAAACAAAAGAAAATCCTTTAATGAAATCCAAAAGACTTTTGAACATCTAATGGTTAAGAGGGTCTATCCGAGTAAAAGAAGAATCAAAGCGGATCCATATTTATAAATGTTTGAGAAATACCTATTTCTTTACTACTCACAAGGGGCTAAACACAGAGACGATACACAAGGACAGACAAAGGGATTAAGTCGATTATATCGACCCCAGTGCGTAACTGGTACTTATTTAATCGACCCCGAAAGGATGAAAGGCAAAGTCGACCTCGGCGGAATTTGAACTCAGAACGTAGCGGCAGACGAAATTATGCTAAGCATTTCGTCCGGCGTGCTAAAGATTCTGCCTTAGTATATTCTTTAGAGAATCATATTTTTAATATAGTCAGGACAATCCTTTCCATTATGCGATTGAAATTATGACGATGCTCTGTAGCTTAAAGCGATAACCATTTTAATTTAGACGAGCAAACACCCGTGTAAAGTCCCGCTCGATTGTTTAATAACATCATTTCCATAACACAATAACAAAGTTAATACCTAAACAATTCTATTTCTTCACCAGCAGAGAAATTACATTTTTTCTTGCCCAAAATGCATCTCCCTTAACTGTTGTTGGCATATATGCAACCATTTTCTCACTATTTTCTGTGTAACGTATATTTTGAGACGTAACTGAAGATTCTAAATTTAGAAACTTAAACACATCGAATAATGATTGTTGTTTTATCAAGTGATTACATTTTCTTTCTTATTCCATTACATGTATGTATTTATTGAGGTAAAGTGTTTATGCAAATTTGTATTTGCTATATTTTATCATCATTTTGGTTTGCTCATAGCTTTAAATCGGACTTCTTTATAAGTGTTCTGAGGATGTATTTAAGTAGATTTACTTAGATTATTGTCCTGAATTTGAAAAACAGAAACCCACAACAACATTACAGAAATATATGGTAATCAAAAGAGAAAAGTATAATACCTGACAAAATAGATTTGTAAAACTATGTAACGTATATATATATAAAGATTTCTTTAAAACAAGAAAGCACTTTTGCTGTAAAGTAAGGATGTGTTTATTAGTAGTTGTAGGACACTAGCATTAGTATTGCACAACAGAAGCAGACGTTCAATAAATTCAGAAGAAATGCAGAATTGTAAACACCACATTTGGTAAACAATACTTATCCTGTGTGCGTCTCGAAATGATGAACGTTTGGTTTGATTATCTTCAAAAGCAAAAATTTAAATCAAAATTGCTAACTTCCCGATAAGCAAGTGGCCATTTAATTTTGATCACTTTCACGTCTGCGTGTGTATAAATTATGGTGTACGTATGCGCGTAATTATACTACCGGGAGTATAAATACTTTTAATGGTGATATTTATCAAAAAAAGAAACTATTCAGTTCATTTAAAAATCATGCCATTTTTTCTTTACATTGAAGAATGAAGCTCATCACTTATTTATTTAGGCATTTTTATATCTGTATATGGTTCACTGCCAGTACTCTTGTAATGTCTAAGTTTCGTAGATACGCGATAAACCCGGCTAGTTGTATACGAGTGCAACTTAATGAGGCAATGTGTTAATGATTTGTATAAATGCTGTATTAGTGACAAGTAGCTGAGATATCTGTTTCAGCTACAACTAGAAATTGATTAAATAAAATATAAAATTAGTAATGAAGTAACGTTTATTGCCACTTAAACATGGCTGTTCTGTAGGAACCGAAATTACTGCTATTTTAACACCAGGAGGACAACTCCTCCAGCTATTTATTCGACGCAAACTACACCGGATATATATTGCAACCATGAAAGAGAACTACAGCCGACTTCTATACATGAGACCACTAGAAAGCTTCCACTGCTTTGCGGTTATTCTCGGTGGCGGATACTCGTCCGCTAGAGACAGCAGTAATTCTCTCCAGCTCTAAATATACAGAAAACAGATGACACACACTCAATAATCTTGCACATGATAAGCTCTACTACCTCAATGTTCTTAAAATTCAAATCAATATATTTGTCTAAATATCTACCTTTTCTATAATGTTATCGATTAATATGAAAATTATGTATTAATGGGAAACATCTATAAATGGCTGATGATTTCTCAACATTTTAAAACTGTTGTAATATTTACAATATTTAATAAAATAATGTAGCGCGAAACGATCATACCAAATTACCGGAGATATTCTTGTTGCTCATTTTGATTATATATAAATACATATATATTTATATGTGTGTATATAGGTATCTATGCATTATGTGTATGTCGATGTTGATTCATTGCAGGTTACACTTACTTCTGCAGAGCCCTGGTCAATGAATTCCAGCAAAAACCATTCTGTAATATTTTATATGTAGCACACCACGAGCTTCCCCTTTTATACCCGCTCCTTAAATCTTTCTGTTAATTTATGTTTATTAATGAACACAGTTGAAATAATTGACAGCTTGAACGTTTTACAGTCAATAATTATATATAATATATATAACTACATTAAGAAAAAAAGACTTGCTAATGATGAATTACTTTTGTGCCTATACTTGTTTCTAGCCTGCCGAATTGGTTTATGATCAAATCTATATCAACATGCATGCGTAGTATTGTTTGTGCTTATGGTGTTATAAAATTGAAAACCTGTTGCAAATAAAACTGAAGCAAGTTGTTTTCATGTAGACCAACAAGCGCAGGTTCGCGCCGACACGGATATCTTTTTCGTGGTTAAGACAAAAAAAAAATTGAACGTAATTTAAAGTGAAGTTTCATTATCATAAAGTGCTCGAATCGAATTAATTTTACTTGAACAAACGTGAAATTTATCCTCAACGAGATGTTTGCATAGAAGGGGCAGTTGCACACGTCTTTCCTGTTTCTCATTTGCACAATCTGAAAACTTTTTCTTCGCATATAAGTTTAGGAAATTTATTACATATTTATATTTCTATACACTGCTATAACATGTGTTTGGCTATAGTATAAGTCCAGGAATATTTGTGCTGCTCTGTTTCGACTACATCAAGCATATTAATGGGAATAATTTTGCCCAAAACTAACACATGACGTTACGTCCATTCAAGATAATATTTGGAACATCATACATACGCACACAAATATACATGTTTATATACATACACACACGTACATAAACATATAGGTGTATATATATATATATATATATATATATATATAATATATATATATATATATATATATAATATATATATATATATATATATATTATATATATATATATATACATACATACGTGCAAACATGCATGCATCCATCCGTCCATACATACATACATACATACATACATACTTACATACATTCATACATACATACATACATACATACATACACATACATACATACATACATACATGAGTAACGTGCTTCTATAGGTATGGCAATATTGTGTCTAAAAGATAATTGCAAAACAAATCTAACGTATATATGAGAAATAGAACGTAGCCAATAGATTTCTCAATGGTTATACCAATCAATTAAAACTCCCTTAGCTATTTAAATAACGCTAATGATTATAAGATTTAATACGGTTTGGTGGTTTTACACTGATTCCGTGTTTATATAACATTCTTTGTCGCATATGTGATACACAGAAAATGTCTATGCTTTCGGTTCGTTGAGCAAATCATTGTGCCTGATTAATTAGCTTCACTGATATTACAAACAGATTCAATCACATTAAAATACATCTCGAAGTTTCCCGTCGTTCTGTATTCTCTACTTTATCACGCGGTAAAATTCCTCAGATATAGTCTAAGTTGGAATGATTTGCTTACAACTTTGCTTGAATCAATTATAAACAAAATGTGCGTCTTTGTTGCGCTATTTAACTAATTATCATTCAGCCTAGCTATTTTGATATAACTATAAATGAATATGAGCGTGTGTGTGCGCCCACATACACACAAACACACACACACATAGATTTATCCACAGTTAAACGTGGGTGTTCGGCTAGAACAAATAATACTGTGGCAATTACCGTGAGAGAAACTCACGTAATGTTTTATGGTGTAAAATTCAGACTTATTTATATTGCAAGCGGGGATATACATTCCCTTTTCGCCAAGATCAGCAGTTCACGGGACTTCGAACATCCTTGGTCTTGTCAATATGGACACACAGCAAGTGTTAGCAATGATCCATTTCCCTAACAGACGTGAATCGCTCTATGTAATACTTGAGATTTTTGTATGGTGCTTGGCATTCCAGAGATATCTTACTTCACAACATAGCTCATAGCTTATAGTATAAAAGTAAGAAATACTAATAATCATGTACGATCTTATTGTGGTATGCTGATGACAATTTAAAATCTTTCTCCTTTCTTGAAATTCTAAGATAATCATACTGACACCGAGTTACAAAAACACAAATCATGCACATATATATATATATATATATATATATATATATATATATATTATATATATATATATATATGTATATATATATATATATATATATATATATATATATAATATATATATATATATATATATATATATAATATATATATATATAAGAGAGTTTGTATGAAAGTCTGGGTGTGAGAGCATGCTCCTTATGCATTCCAAAACCGAGTTACAGATTTTGTCGTAAAGGGTATCAAAACATTCAGTAAGCTTTTGGCTACGATCTAAACTATATTTTCATTCACGTATTTGCATTACAAAAACTTAACATTATCATTTTTCCTTTAGTCACCTATCGTATACAACATTTTATAGCACCACAATAATGACGATGACGCCCCATTTACTATATGAGACTGTTGGCACATCCATTACCTACGTTGGGCCGATGACTGACAGTTATGACGGTGTATGTGTCTGTCAGTATACATGTAGTTTTGTGACGACTGACACACAGACACACACACATCTAAAGAGAGAGACAACCACACATCGGGACAGAGATAGGCTAATGTACGTGTGTGTGTGTCTTTGATTATGTATGTAATCCCCTCAACAGTGAAATGCGCCGATATTGAAAGTTTTCTTGAGGCCTGGATTTTAAACATCAACATTCACTTTCAAGTACTATCAACATGAAGATTTGGTTGAATTAACACCGCTCACAATACTCCCATATATATCTGAAAATATATTATTTGCTTATTATAACAAATTCTGTAACTTGGCGAAGTAAAGCCACAGCGGCTCTTTCAATATACTTACAGAAATATTATTCCACTTCTTCTGACCAGTTTCAAGATAATCTTCTTTTAACAATTCTGGTATTCTTCGTCAGACTGAGTATCAACGTCACAATCCATTTTACTCCGTCACTCAGTATTTATTTTACCGCCTATAATGTTACACAATTCAAAAACAGCATCTTCCTTTTTAAACACTTGTTTCAGCGTTCATTTCAAATTTGTAAAATAAATTATTTTTGTATAAAAATTGAATTATGACTTTCTTGTAATTTCACTTTCTTTGCCGTGGAATTGATTCAATCGTGAATTTTAGAACATTTAGCACACGTTCCAAATAACTGCTAAATTTCTGTACTTCCTTACATTGGTGACGCATACTAACTTTCGCTAACTTGGTGACAACTATTCTTCTTTTGCATAACTATGCTACAGAATGTAGCACCTCTATTGACTACATTTTGTTTCGTTTGAACTTCGTGTGTGTATATATATATATATTTTCTAGTTTCAGCTCAGAGCTGCGGCCATGCTGATGCACCGCCGTTTTGTGATACACTGTTATTGCGACGAACCTCGTCTAATATATGGCACTTGGTGAAGAATGGAGTTTCATACAGCTACTCTCATTTGCACCTCTTGCCGTGAGGTAGGTTCATTTCGGACTTCCGACAGGAAGATGTCCAGCTTTGATTTAAAAACCGCTACATATACTTAGTGCAAGTTCCTCAGACTCTTTGGGAGAATATTAAAAAGCTGTGGGCCCTTGAAACCCAGGCTGTTGCAGAAGCTGGTCCTGAAGCGTGATGGCATTGCTGGGATCTTTGGCACTATGCAGTGTCGTCCCGTTCTAGCATTGGTTTAGCTTTAAATGCCAAAATTTGGCACAATTCCTTCCACGATCTTCCAGACATATATTACTGCATACCTCTCTCGTCTTCTCTCCAGGGAGTAGAGTCTTAGATGTTTCAACCTTTCCCAGTAGCTGAGCCGTTGCTAAGAGACGATCTTCTTTGTAAATCTTCTCTGGATTGCCTCAAGGTCCGCTGTTAATCTCACACTGGTGGGTGACCATAGCTGTGAGCAGTAATCCAGGCGACTGAGGACGAATGTCCGCCAGAGGATCATCATGGTTTCTTTAACTCTGGTTCCGAATGTTCTTAGGATCCACCCAGCCAGTCGTCTGCACTTTGTCGCCATCCTGTAAAAGTGGACTTGGAAAGAGGTATCATCACTCATGTCGATACCCAAGTCCCTCACAGACTTAGGCTCTGGGATTGAAATTCCCTGTGGACCGGTGTATCCTGTAAGTTTAATATTCAGTTTTCGGATGTTGGTAGCGCAGGGCCTGGAATTTTTCAGCATTAAACTGCATATTATTATCCTCAGCCCATCTGTAGATTGAGTCCAACTCCTGCTGCAGGTGTGCAAGATCACTGGGGTTATGTATTTTCTGCGAGACTTTCGTATCGTCTGCATAGCTGGCCAGAGTGGCTATCCGGGCATTTGAGGGCATATCTGAGAGGGCCACTATAAAAAGCAGTGCCCTGTGGAACACCGCTCACTATTTGTGTGTTCATAGAGGTGGCTCCATTAACCACTACTGCCTGACTCCTATCTTTCAGGAAGTTAATCAACCACACTCCAAGTTTTCCAGCTATGCCGAGGTCACGTAGTTTGTGGCATATCATACCATGATCCACCTTGTCAAAAGCTTTTGCAAAATCAAGGTAGATTACGTCCACATTTGATTTGTTGAGTAACTGCCTCAACACCCAGTCATAATGCTGTAAGAGCTGGGCCAGGCAGCTCCTACCTGGTCGAAAACCATGCTGGGTATTACTCAGCAAGTTATTTTCCTCAGGGAATGCGATTAGTTTCTTTCTGACTATCCTTTCTCTGACTTCACACATCAACAAAGTCATGGAAAGGATAGTCAGAAAGAAACTAATCGCATTCCTTGAGGAAAATAACTTGCTGAGTAATACCCAGCATGGTTTTCGACCAGGTAGGAGCTGCCTGGCCCAGCTCTTACAGCATTAGGACTGGGTGTTGAGGCAGTTACTCAACAAATCAAATGTGGACGTAATCTACCTTGATTTTGCAAAAGCTTTTGACAAGGTGGATCATGGTATGAGTTTCCACGAAGTGCTATGCATAGGGCTTGATTGCATGCAGTAAGATCTCTCAGGAAAGAAATTATGCTTGTATTTTGATGCAACAGGCCCCCAATATTTAGTAAAAGTATTGGGGTGACGGCTGTGCAGGCGTTAGGGGAGGCCATTCCGTGTCTGTTGACAGTGGTGGTCTTGCATAGTGGTGGACAGGGTTCCTTCTCTGTGCTTGGTGTAGCCAGGTTAGCTGCCGGACAATTCTTTCCGCCATGCATAGAAAATACTCTTGCTCAGCTGCTGCGTTGCGCAGAACATCTGAGGAGAGCAATTAGTTTTTGAAAGTTTTCCTGGGAGACATTTCTTGTGTTCCCTCGGTAAAGTTTTTCTCTTTGAGTCCCCTGAAGTTCTGGCGGGGTGTAATACATACATATATATATATATATATATATATAATATATATATATATATATATATATATTATATATATATATATATATATATATATTATATATATATATATATATATATATATATATATATATATATATATATATATATATATATAATATATATATATATATATATTATATATATATATACATATATATATATATATACATATATATATATATCCACCACGACCGCAGTCATATGGCTAAAATGCGGAAAAATGAAAAGTGGATGCGTGTGTATGTATGTATTATAGTGTCCAAATTATCATCTACATATATGAAAATAAGGCGAACAGGTTTTATGGTCAATTGTACATATGTTTTCCATCATGTTCTCAGAAAATCTCACAAAGAGAATGTAGAAGATACCACTCATCACAATACGGGTAGATATATATATCAATGCATGTGCTTGCGAAGCTATTTTTATAGAGATTCCGTATAAAAATATAACGCACTTCATGCAAAACACCGGTATAGTGCGTTGTGCAGTGGAATTGAACTCAAAACTACGTGGTTGGCAGTTCTTTGTATTTATTTACTCATTACTGTTTCCATTTAGTATTAAAAAAATATCACTTTCATCACGTTGCTTAGATGCCATACGATATATTAGTTGTGTGTCTTATTACAACATGACTGTTACAGTTAACACAATGTTATTACTATTTTTTTTTCTTACGCCTGAGCTTTTGCTCTTTTTTTTTTCGAAAATGAAATGTTCACACCTAATATATGTGCAAGTAATGCGGATATAGCATGGTGAAGTCAATTATTTTATTCGAATGTTTTTTCGGTTTTATTTTAATTTTGGTTTTCTTTATGAAATTCTGTTAATCATTATTAATGATTATTTATAGTACTTCTTTTATGATTTTAATTCTCATTTTTCTATAATTCTCTTAAGAATATAGGGAAATTGTTACACATATTTAATCGTTTAGTTATTTACTTATATATCTGAAACACATTTCCGTGATGTCGCCAAACGAACGTCGACATTTTGTAGAAGTGTATGGGCATGAGTATATAAAATTCAGGAGAAATAAGAATTTTAGTTCTATAGTGTAACGCATATTTACATACACACACACACACAAATACGCATTTATATAATTATATATATATATATATATATATATATATATATATATATGTATATATATAAATATACATATATATATAATATATATATATATATATATTATATATATATAGATAGATATATATATATATATGTAGGTCCCGGGTTGATTCGGGGTTAACCACAGTAAATAAGGTACTCAATACATAGCAGAGTAAAATTAATTTATTATATAGAAGGAGCTTCTACAGGACTAGAACTGTTTCATTCAAGAGAAATCTTCAGGAAGCTTCCTGAAGATTTCTCTTGAATGAAACAGTTCTAGTCCTGTAGAAGCTCCTTCTATATAATAAAATATATATATATATATAGATAGATAGATAGATAGATAAGAAAGTTGGTTTGTGAAAGCTCGTAGTTGAATATATAGAAAATAGTAAAAAGTGAAAAAACTACAGAAGGCTTAAATGTTAAAAAATATATATTTGCATCAATATGTCTGAAGAATATTAAAAAAATGTTTTCTCTTGTAATGACATAGTTGTATATATATATATATATATATATATGTATATATATATAAGTATTATTACATCTCAGAGCGAGATGTAAACAGTAACCGCTCGACGATGCAAAGTATAAAAGCCATCTCAATATGGCTAACCACAAAGTGGGGGTGTTACTGTAGCTTTTTAGCCCCAGGAGATCATCGTCTGCAGCTGACTTGAGACACTTCAAGGGCACTGAAAGTTTGTCTAAAGCCAGCTGGAGACGATGGGCTAAAAAGCTACAGTAACACCCCCCCAGTTTGTGGTTAGCCATATTAAGATGGCTTTTATACTTTAGTATCGTGGAGATGATTTGGTGTTCATCTTTATTTGTACAATTATTTATTAAACCACCAATATGTGAATTAGGTATTAATCTTTATTTTGTACAACGATCGTTTCGATCCATCCTATTACTGTGGGACTCCGTTCAACATGTTTTGTTGCATCTATTTTGCAGTCTGGCTCTCGTCAGGCACATCCACACATAAAGCTGTGTCACGCTAAATATCCTGAATTTTCATTGTCATTTTGTTATATAACCCTAACCGCCTGGTTCGCGGTATATGCACATCTGGTTCACGAGACGTAACTTTATGTATGGATGCAGCTGATGAGAACTAGACTGCAAAAGTGGTGCAGCACAACATGTTTAATGGAGTCCCACCCATAAGGGATGGTAGCAGTTAGGTTGGAAACGACTGTTGTACAAAATAAAGAGCAATACCATATTCGTCCTCTGGTTGTTTAAGAAATTATTATTATTATCTCAACTAAAACTGCGGAGGCCCTGAAATAGATCCAACATTTGACACCATGTAACCCAAATCATGCCAGTGCTTTCCTCGTACTTCAACACACTTATTGGCATATATCTATTAGTCCAAAATATTAAATATGCATATATATATATATATATATATACATAAATAACGTCGCCATGATAGATCGTTAGCCACTACACATATTTTTTTCTCTCCTTGTTTTTTTTCTGTGTCCCTTTTTGTAGAAAAGCGTAGACTCAAAATTGTTCTATTCCTGAGCGTTATACTAATACATCTGTTTGTCATGTACACCACCTGTCTTCGTCTTTTGTTTTTTTTTCGTAAATTCTCCCTATATATATATAGAAGGGGCTGGCACAGGACGTCCCGAATTTAAGGCTACCGAAGATTCGGGCTTTAATAACTATCAATCAATGTTAGATATCAAAATCATATCAGGATAAAAGCATAGTGTACCGTTTTTACGTCCAGGCTAAAATAATCTAGATTTATGAATTAGATAATGGCTATAGACCCAAATACAATTATAATCATCCACAACGTAGTCGAAATTAATACAGCTATAGCAAAAAAGCTGAAAATTAATCGAACAATGATGTAAAAAATTGTAAAGAAATTTTAAGAGACTGGTTCACTGCTATTCGACCAGTTGAAAAAGAAATGTGCGGAGACCTCAGATTATCATATGTCCCACAGGAAAAGACGGCGAAATCAGAGAACTATATATACAGAGAGAGAGAGAGAGAGAGAGAGAGAGAGAGAGAGAAATATAAAGAGATAGATAGATAGATAGATAGATAGATAGATAGATAGATAGATAGATAGATGGATAGATAGATAGATAGATAGATAGATAGATAGATAGATAGATGGATAGATAGATGGATAGATGGATAGATAGATAGATAGTTAGATAGATAGATAGATAGATATATAGATAGATAGATAGATAGATAGATAGATAGATAGATAGATAGATAGATGGATAGATAGATAGATAGATAGATAGATAGATGGATAGATAGATGGATAGATGGATAGATAGATAGATAGTTAGATAGATAGATAGATAGATATATAGATAGATAGATAGATAGATAGATAGATAGATAGATAGATAGATAGATAGATAGATAGATAGATAGATAGATATATTTGCGTATCTAACAAGAAGAGATAATAATCAAAGAAACGATTATTTTATGAACTTCATTAGCTTGCTGCTTTTTCCGATCTAACAAGCAGTGGCACCATGTTCCTTCATCAGAGATTGGAATTCAACTATGAACCCCTTATTTCCTAAGTTTATTCAATTATTGGCTTCTTCTCTCCCTACCAGTCGCTACTCGACGAACAGTTCGTTCAGAGCCGTAAGTACATTGATTTCTAGAGACGGATACTACAATGCCTAGGTATATATATATATATATATAATATATATATATATAATTAATTAATAAGGGTGAGAGAATTAGATACTAATTTAATAGTATATTTATTCCACACCAAGGCCTAGTGCTAAAATTATAATAATCCAGGTTTCTCATAGCACTAGGCCACTTGGTGTGGAATAAATATACTATTAAATTAGTATCTAATTCTCTCACCCTTATTAATTAATTATAATTATGCTGCATTTATTTCTAAATGCTGTATTTGTTTCCGTGAGAGTTTTGGCGCGCTGTTGGTTGGGGCATTTGAATTATAACGTCGGTTGTAATCAATTGAACCACACGCGTATTTATCGTTATGGTAAAATCTGGCGTGTGATTGAGTGGATTTCATCCAGATAGTCTTGGCTGACGAGCTACAAATGGATTATTGTAAGTAATATTACATTTAATTCATTAATAGCGAAACAATTGTCCCAAAATAATCTGTATTTTTGTTATTTTTTATTTGCCCTGTCCGTGTGAGCTAACAGTCGTACTTGGCTTTCATGGGAAACATGTATTTTCGTGGTTGAAACCTTTTGGATTAACTGGTGCTAGAGTGATCAATATAGTGACCACTCTCTTATATTTATTTTATTATATATATATATATATATATATATATATATACGTATATATGAATTTAATTATTAATGAGGAATTATAAATCCTGGTATATTACTTTATAACTCTCTTCTAGTATACCAGGTTAAATACATAGCTTAGGTTATTATAGATCATCGCGTATTCTTATGCCAGGTACGGTAGTTATGTTTCATTACTATTCTATATATTTAGATCCATGTGTTCCAGTTACACTGCTTTTTACACAGAGATATATAGAAGACAAACCATAAATAACAATTGTTCCATATTTATTGTGTAGTACATTTGACTTACATATTTTTGCAGTTGTCAATATAGCTTCCTTAATGACATATTTACTCACTTAGCCAATGGATCAGTTGAAAATTAGTGTTACTTTCGCTAGAGTCATTTCTAACTACAAACAAGAAAACAGAAAGTATGGTACAAAAATGTAGATGGGGGTGGAGATTGACAATATGTGTAATTATAAGGTGAGTGTCAGAGAGATAAAGAAGGAAAGTGGAAAAGAAGTGATGGCTTGGAAATGGAGAAATAAAGAGAAAGGAAGAAAAGAAGGGTGCAAGAGAAAGTATCATTAATTTTATCAAGGTCGTTGAATTCTTCTCAATCAGCCAATGTGCCGAATGCGTAATCATATCAATAATGAACTGTTAATGACTACTTGAAACAGCTGTAAATCCATTGTACTATAATATATAGATAATCACTTTTACTTAAGCCTTACATTATGTATGTGTTGTGTCTGCACGCGTGTATATTGCGAGTTGTAGCGAGTCAGAGCAAGAGAAAGTGAGAGAAAGATAAATACATATAGATATATTTTATTTATTTATGCGCCCATTTCAAGCCTAGCCAGCTCATGGGCCCGGTTTCCCGGTTTCTAAGGCGTATGTTTTCCCCCCAGCCGGACGGAACGCTAGTCCATCGCAGCGTTACTCAAGAAGCAGGAAGAAAGAGTGAGAGAAAGTTGTGGCGAAAGAGTACAACAGGGGTCACCACCATCCCTCGTGGAGTTCTAGGTAATTTCACTCAATAAACACACACAACACCCGGTCTGGGAATGGAAACCGCGAGTCCACTTCCCTAACCACTGGGCCAAACACACACACACGCACAAACATACACACACACACATATATATATATATATATATGTGTGTATGTATGTATGTATGTATGTATGAGCGTACGGTGTATACACTTCTAATTTTACAATGAAACCCTAGGCCAAAACCCTCATATTTCTGATTTATATGTCACACATGCAGCATAAGTGAAATTTTGAATTTTGAACAACTTTTCATTGCTTTTACTGGTAGAGTAAACGATCACTTAAAGGCTCCTTTATTGCTCGTAAATTTAGCACGCTTGTATGTTAAAAATCAACCATTTTAACATCGAAATTTAAATGTGTTGCATTGCATTCTTCTCACCGCACCCTTCCTCGTTCGCTCTGTGCATCTGTTCACTGATACGCATATGATATACTTGAAATTCCCATATATAAAACTCTTTATATCACTACGCATCCATATACACAGATGCATACCTCAAACTCATTGACTCGTTCACGTTACATTTGTAAACGCATACACCGCATACGCACATTATTTGTATAAAATATTTATTTATCTAACGACACACTAGTCGTAAAATCATTGTCCATGGACATACCTTGAAGTCATATTGCAGTTTATACATTTATTATCTTTAAATGTCTTCATTTTTCAATAAATATAGAATCAAACTAAATTCGAATGGTTTCAGGCGCTTATAAAATACATAATAAAACCGTTCAATTTTTAGAGAAAACACGAAGGGAATGTTCAGTTAAATTTACATTTATATTTCACAGAAATAGAAATCTAATCTAGAAAGAAAGAAATTGCGAGGCTTCAAATTAAAGATTGCAAATAAGAATCTCAAGCAGCTTTTTGACTATAACGTTATTAAATAGATTCTCGAACATCGTTTCAATATTATTCAACTCAAAACTGGGAAACAAACCAAATGGAAGTATAATATGATTTTATAATATATTTTCTTTTCTGTTGTGTTTCATATACTTGTTCGATTTGTTTTCGCTTCGTTTTTCGTTTTGTTGTTCTTCTCATTAATTTATTTTCGGTGTTGACTTCAAAATAGCTTCTTTTCCATTAAATCCGTTTGAAGTTACAAAATTAGATTATGGAAAGCGTCGTTTTATCCAATAGTAGCTGACCGGCTTGTGATGAAGAAATGTAGCCAAAATAGTAAATATCATATCTTGTAATTAATTAAGTGTAGAAAAGAAAAGAGAACTCATGTTGGACACATATTTTTGATGTCAAAGCATGCTATACAGGATCCTTCCTTTGTATCGCAATTCAGTTATTAACGCCAAAATAACTTTTGTCTTTTGTTGCTGTTGTTGTTGTTTTTTTATCAAAGCGTGTGTTTTCAACATTGATTTGGATTTAGAGCGTGCATAAAAAGGACAAAAAATATAGCACCTCGTTGCATTATTTAGAGATAATGATTATTTGCGTGATACTTTCACCTACTTTGTGTTAATATTCCTTTAAGAGAGAGGTTGGACATATTTTTCTATCCTAATTAATTATCTGATTGATAATTATCCGACGCAAGTGTAAGATTTACCGATAAAAAAAACATGGTTGTGATGACGACGACTATGATGAAGTTGAAAATGATTATGATGATGATGTAGTGGTGATGATGATGATGATGATGATGATGATAGTGATGATGATGATTAATATTATGATGAGGATGATGACGGTGGTGGTGGTTGTGGTGGTGGCGGTGGTGTTGGTGGTGGTGGTGTTGACGATAATGATGAGGAGGAGGAGGAAGAGGAGAGGAGGATGTCGACAATGAAGCTTACGACGGCGGTGGGGGTGCTGACGATAACGATTATGACGACGACGATGGTGATGATAAAAATCTTTTTTCGGAAAATCATAATACTTACATTAGATTTAAAAATTTAAGAACATCCATGTTAAGTAACAAAGTGAACAACAGAAAAATTACTGTCGTAGCATTGGCAGAAGTTCAGTGTGCGTGTAATTTATGATATAGCTATTAATTATTTTTCTCTGAATATCCTATTAATATATCAACAGTCTGGACGGTGTGCTTAGTTGAACAACCGATTAGATACAATAGTAGACATTCTTCTAGGATTATATTACCGTTTTCAATAGGTGAGGGAATTGAGTGCATTCATAATACCTTGAATATCAAACATAAAATAATAATTTAGAATCGGGTAGCTAATGACCTACTGAGAATATAAATAAATAAGTCGGAAGCAAAGGTGAGATCGGACACCCCAACACTTTTTTCTTTTTTGTAAAGCTTATTACTTATTCTATCGTACTCTTTAGGCGAATCGCTAAATTACGAGGACGAAAATAAACCAATACTGGTTGTGGAGCGGATGTGAGGGGATAAACGCATACACAATGTCAGATACTCACATATACGCACACACTCACACACACACACATTCACGAATATATATGCAGCATGCTTCTTTCAGTTTCCTTTTACCAAATCCACTCACAAGTCTTTGATCAGCCAAAAGTTATAATAGATGATACTTGGCCAATATGTAACTGGGAAGCAAACTTCTTACAGACAGCAACACTATATACCTGTGTATGTGCGTTTATATATCAGCATCTAAACACACGCACATACCTGAACACACGCACGCATACATACATAGATACATACATGTAATGGAGAGAAGTTATAGAGTGACGGAGGGGCCGAGAGTATTGAGCGTAGACACTCAACAATTTGCTTTCAAATAACGTGTTAAAATTATATGTTCGTGATGATTTTATTTAGGCGGATAATTTTAGAATAATTATAATTATAATTTCTATAATGTCACAAGGATAACTCTAAATTTTTAAATGGCCTTCCCGTTCCGCGTTTCAATAATGAATAAATAAAGCATATAGAATATTTAAATATATATATATATATGCTTAAGCACAGGCACATATATACACAGGAGGTCTGATATATATTTGCATATATATTCACTAATATCTTTAGATTTTCTTTAATTACTTATTTGTTTCAGAATCATGTTTCAGGCAAATCTTTTGAAGAATATATAAATAATGCATATATAACTATAATTGGTTTCGTAATTTGCTCTAGAAATACAGCTAATTATTGTTATCATCAATGTATAAATTTAACTCCGGGATATCAAAACAGTTTGATAAGTGTCAACTGACGAATATCTCGGCCCTTGAGTTACTCTGTAACTTCTGCCATTTATAACAAAAACCATAATTTGTATACTTTCATTTCTGAAAAATTCATACAAATCTATCTATATATATATCTATCGTTTCCAAAATTCCATCTAACATTTCCAGAATCCTATCAACTGAAATCGCAGCTGCATATTGGAAATATTAGCTCCGCGATTTAAGAAAAGAATTAGACTATTTTAAATTATTTGGAATGCACTTCATTTTAGATCATCTATCTGAGGAAAATAGTTGATTTGGAATTGATATAATATACTCATTAATCAACTGAAGGATCTGCTAAAAACGGCCATAATGTGTAAGAGGCAAATAAAAAGCATTAAACTTTTCCTCATTAGACCTTAAATTATAAGGCGTGGAAAGATATCAACAAGTAAATCGGGTATAGGCGAAATTTTCCAATTCTTGAAAGTGCACTTAGACATATGTTTACAACGGCTGAATATTTCAGACCTAGTGTTCAGTAGTGAGTTAGAGATCGTAGATCTGTAAAGGATATGCAGTCTTTCAGTTAAACATAATTTCAGATTATTTGAGTTGTTAACATAAGGTGTGGACTGTTCTTAATAGCTTTGCATTTATCCATATATCGAAGGGGGATATATGATTGGCATAGCTAGTGCTAAATCCACGTACATATAATCCAATATAGGTGTTTTTATGTGTTGTATGACCATCTAGCGTTGCGATAACCTCTAGCTCGTATATGACAGATTAAAACATTCATTGGTCAAGTGCACAGTATCCTGGTTCTCGACACTTACAGCTGGAATTAGGGTTTGCTACAGACTTCGTGTCATGAAACTCTTCATATTGTGGCAGCAGCTATATGATAATTTCACAGAAGGACTATAAAAAGTTTTCCTGCATCTGTGAGTCACTGGAAAGTGTTTGTTTATGAGGAGCAGGAAACTTTTTGCCAAAGTTCATCTCTCCGCTGTTCTTACTAGTGTTAAGACGAAAGATTTTTTTGTATATTTTTGCCCGCACCCATTCTAGCAAGTATATATATACACTGAAGCGCTATATTGCGTAGTATTGATATCGACAGCTATTTCCAGCAAATATAGGTGCCTTTACCATTATATTCTATTTGTAATTCAAAATTTACGGTGCTCTACTTAGCTGGAAAACAATACTATTGTATTACATTATAATTTATAATATATATATAATATATATATATATATACATAGAGAGAGAGAGAGAAACAGAGAGACATACCAGACAGAGACAAACAGAGATATACATATGTTTGCACATAACTATTTCTATAAAATAATACTAAATGCGCCATTATAAAGTCTAGCCAGTCTCATGGGCCCGGTTTCCCGGTTTCTATGGCGTATGTGTTCCCCAGCTGGACGGGACGCCAGTCCATCGCAGCGATACTCATATTTGCCAGCTTGATGGACTGCAGCAATGTGAAATGAAGTGTTTTGCTCAAGAACACAACGCGTCGCCCGGTCTAGGATTCGAAACCACAATCTTACGATCATGGTGCTGACACCCTAACCACTAAGCCATGCACCTCCACGAATATTTCTATGCATACTGCAAATTAGATAAGGCTGAAATAATGTCAACGCTTATGGCTTAGCCATTAGAATTGTTAGGACACGATTCCTTCTCAATTCATCGAGGCCAAAGAAGAATGACAATTATACAATGTGATTTCTTCTTCTACCGGCAAAATTTGCATTTACATAATTATATATAGCATTCATCTTAAATAGTTATATAAGTGCTAACTTATCCTACGCTTCTCACTCCCCCACACACTCTCTCTCTCTCTCTCTGTATAAGTGTGTGCGTGTGTATTTTATGAATATATATGTGCGTATTTATATGTGTATTGTATGTATGTATATTTAAATGTGCATTCTTATATTCGAATATCTAAATATGCGAAGGTACACTAAGACCCTTCTGCATGATATGAAAGTTAAACTAAAGTGTATGCTTAAATTTCGTTAGAATATGTTGTTCATGATCGACATAGTAATAGGAAATGTATTCAAATATATTCGTAGGAAAACGTCGTCCAAATTCTACGCTATATTTATGCAGTCTTCTATCCGTCAGTAGGTGTTTGAGTTGAAGATTGATTCTGTTAATTTATTTATTCGTCTAGACACTCACTAGTCATGATTGTATAGGATAATTCTGATCGAAACTTGAAGACTAACATTTGTCGAGATAAGAATTGCATATGTAGTTTCTAATTTTAACCATATATAAAATTCTATAAAGTAATGTTTGAAAGATATTTATATAAAATAAAATCAATTCTAGTATTTGTAACTAAATTATAATCATCTATGTTAAAACATCAAGTTAAGTACTTTCGCTTCTATTATACCAACAGATAAATATGGAGAAGCTTATAAAAATTTGTCCGTCAGCAATCGTATGCAATCGATAATATATATTATATTAATATAATATAAATCTGACTGAGCCCTTGTATATGCATTAATTGAAATAAAATGTATATTTAATTGTTAAATATATTTGCGTCGCTTAGAATTGAATTAATATCTATTAGAATAATAATGATAATAATATAATAATAATAATAATAATAATAATAATAATAATAATAATAATAATAATAAAATAATAACAATAATGATAATCATCATCATCATCATCGTCATCATCATCATCATCATCATCATCATCGTCATCGTCATCATCATCATCATCATCATCATCATCATCATCATTATCATTATTATTATTATTATTATTAATATTATTATTAACATTATTATTATTATTATTATTATTCTATGTTTGACTTTTGCTTTATATTTGTACAAGTTGGCTCCAAGTCTCACCCAGAGACCTCAAGAGACAACAGGGTTGGAAGTTCATGTTGTTGTTATGCCTAGTGTGCCATATATTTGGGGGGTGGGGATGTTGTACTAATGAATGTCTAAAAAGAAAAAAAAAGGTTTTTTTTTTTTTTTAAACCGAAAATTATGTTTGTTTTAAACCTTGAGATTACATAGAGAGTATTTTGCGTAGGATATGAGCAGTTCCATGGGCACTATCTTTTGAACTTCTGCCATTTTTGGGTTTCCTGGTATCTGAGTTAGGTAGCTATCAGCCCCTTTTGCTATCATTCCCAGGGCACCTATGACAACAGGTATTGTTTTAGTCTTCAGCTTCCACATTTTGCTGATTTCTATTTCAAGATCTTTATATTTGCTCAGTTTTTGGTAGGTCTTGACAGATACGTTTATATCGATTGGGACAGTCATATCAATGAGGAGGCATGTTCTTTGTTTGAAGTCTTTCAATATGATGTCTGCCTATTTGCATCTATCTTCCGTCAGTTTGAATGGTGAAGTTCCAAAGGAGTGAGATGTGGTCATTTTCAAGCACTGGGGGTGGTTTGTGTTCCCACCAGTTTTTTTCATGGGGCAAATCCAGGTTTTTACAGATTACCCAGTGAATATATTGTGCAGCTCTATCGTGCCTGTTGAGATACTCTGTAGGCGCTAGAAGACTGCACTTGGAGACCACATGGTCAATGGTTTCAGTTTGTTGCTTGCATACACGACACGTTGGACTGCTTCTGATCTTTAATATGTTGGCCTGGTAGTTTCTTGTTGGTAGGCATTGATCTTGAGCTGATATGATAAACCCCTCTGTTGGGTCAGGGCTTTGTCGATATCTGCATTATTCTCTTTGGGTATTTGCCATAGAGAGGTTTTTCTTGCCATTTATTATTCAGAATATCTAAGGCCGCAGTTTTGGCACGGGTTTTCATGCGCCTAGCTTTTTCTGTGCTTGTTTCTTGTATATCTATCTCTAATTCCGAAATTGGTTGTATTCGGAATTCACTTAGATATTCCTTTGCCTGTTTTGTGACTGAGTATGATGCTTTCTTGTTTTCATGTTTTGAGACAAGTTTTAGCATCCAGTCCTCAGAGTTTTTCAGGTAGGTGTCTAGGCCAATTGTAGCAATCTTCATTGTTATTGCCAGTTGCAAAAGACCACGGCCTCCCTCTTTTCTTGGCAGATAGAGTCGTTCTGTATCTGCCTTAGGGTGGTGCATTCTATGCATTGTCAACAGTTTCCTTATTTTTTGTCGAGCTGACATATTTCAGTAATTGACCAGTTAACAATATTGAAACTGTAAGTCACGACTGGTATAGCTAATGCATTGATTGCTTCGATCCTGTTTCTTGCATTCAGCTCTGTCTTGAGTATTGCTCTCACTCTTCGATAGCATTCTCTCCTGATCCTTTCCTTCATCTCTGAATGCCTTATTCCGTTCCCTTCAATTATCCCTAGGTACTTGTAGCTCTCCGCTGGGTCTAGTTATTTTATGACATTCTGTTGGTCAAGGTTAACGTTAGATGTTTCTGTCATTTTTCCTTTGATAAAGGTAGCCTTTGCACTTTATCGAGGCCGAATTGCATTCTGATGTCGTCACTGAATTGTTTGACTATCGCTAGTAAGCCCTTGAGTTGTTGATCATTTTTTGCAAAAAGCTTTAAATCATCCATGTAAACGAGATGATTTATATTTTTATCAAACATTTTATACCCGTACTGCGCGTCATTAAGCAGCTTTGAGAGAGGTATTAAGGATAAACAAAAGAGGAGTGGCGACAGTGAGTCACCCTGGAAAATGCCACACCAAATTTTTACATCACCAGCATTTAGGGATTCACTGTCACTGTTCAGAGTTAGTGTGGTTCTCCATGATCTCATATTATTATTATTATTATTATTATTATTATTATTATTATTATTATTATTATTATTATTATTATTATTATTCATACATAACATACATATAATACATATAGAGATGTAAACTGAAGTATCAGTACTTCCGAATATCTCACACATGAGAGGAATAACAATATTACAAATACTCACTGAAATCTCTATATGTGTATCAATTATTGTTGTGTGTGTATGCGTGTGTGTGTGTGTACATATATATACCTTCAGAGAAAGCCTGGTATACAAGTTGAAACTCTTCAAGTGTGTACACAACCAGTATAGATGATAAAACAGATAAAGTTCTATCAAGTAACTTTAAACCGTAGTATATTATACACCCCTTCTCGTGTTGAGATCAATGTAAATTTTAATAGGTTGATAGCAGCTGTACTGCGCATTGTGGAGCAAATAAAATTGCAAAATATAGGGTTAAAAATATGAGGATGCAAGGGATACAAACGTAAACAATTACTACGTATGTTTCGTAGCTAAAGAATATATGTTACGGATTTTGTAACACGTATAACAACCATTAAACCAATTGTCATTAGGCAAGTAACAATAAAATGGAAATTTGTGAATATGCTTACAAAGGCCAGTTCACTTAAGGATAAAAAGACTAGGTTGAAGAATGAGGGATGAGAAAGTTTGGCAGCGAGGCCATAAAATCCTGAACTTTGGCGTTGAGGAAATAGTGAAAGATAGACCTATGAAAATAATGCAGTATCATTAAAAGTAAACACCATTGATATAACCAATGTCTATAGAAACAGAGTTTCTATAGCACGCTTCATTATTTTGCTCTGGGGAATAATCTACATCTTTATCAGCTACCAAAGCTATCATCAATCATCCTACTCCAAAACCTAACTATTTTGACCATAAGCAATATAAAGTTAAGATGTCTACATTCTGGTGCTGCACACTCTAAAATCTATGAGCATTTTCTTTAATCTCGTAATTCAAACTGTAGTATCCCAGTATCCTGGGGACGTCTGAAGCAATCCATCTGTTTTGCTCTTTACTAATCATAGACCTCGCCTTATTCGAAAGCATTCTTGTTGCTACTGTTCACATCTGGGACCACCAATATAACTTCTGATTCTAGGAGTGTAGTTTTTGTCTTTGGATCCAGGTCTTTCCGGAATCGCACAGCCGATCTTTTGTCGCCATTCACGCTTGAAATAGAGAAAAGTAAATGTAGTATCAACCAAAAATATGAATGAAATTATTTGATTACGGAAGTCTTGTTTAGCCGATAGTTGAAACCTCTATATCTAACGCCCTCATGCCATTGAGTAAGTAATACTCTTTCCAAGCAGATCCCGGGCCACGATCATTTATACTATTGTGACCAAAATATACATTATTTTTTAAGGAGGATCAGGTGTTTTTTCTCTCAAGCTAGATGTAAGAATATGAACGAATAGTTTCTTCTATACAATTTGCATCTAAAATGTCTTTTTCTTATTTTTAATGTGTTGCATGTCTGAAAGGCGGTGCGCTGGCGGAAACGTTAGCACGCCGGGCGAAATGCTTAGCGGTATTTCATCTGCCGCTACGTTCTGAGTTGAAATTGCGCTGAGGTCGACTTTGCCTTTCTTCCTTTCGGGGTCAATAAATTAAGTACCAGTTACGCACTGGGGTCGATATAATCGACTTAATACCTATGTCTGTCCTTGTTTGTTCTCTCTATGTTTAGCGCTTTGTGGGTAATAAAGAAAGAGGTATTTCGCTCGCCTTTACGCTCTGAGTTCAAATGCCACCGAAGTCGACTTTCCCTTTCATCCTTTCGGAGTCGATAAATTAAGTACCAGTGAATTAAGTACCACTACTCGTTAATCACTGAGATCAGTGTAACCGACTATCCCCTACCCTAAAAGTTTAGGCATTGTGCAAAAATTTGAAACTAATGTGATGTCTGTTGTGAAATCTGGGTATATCTTTTAGGGGTTGAATTTGGTGTACGTTAACGTAATGAAGTAATTGCATATGGTGTTAGTATCTTTGCGTAGGTGCTCGATTTGTGCTTCATTGTTCGTGTTGATGGCGGTGTGTATAGTAATGTTTCGTTTTTTTTTTGGCTGGGAGAAATATCGTAATTAAGGAAATGTTTGTTCTTAATGATAATGATGTCTTTGATAGCCGTGGTGATGGTGGTGACGGGGATGGTGGTGCTGATAGTTCTGTGGAGCTGTTGCTCGAAGTCACCTTTTCTGTTTCGTCGTTTATCCGATTCTTTTTCTTAATTGCGCATTTTTTTGCCTCTTTTTCTTTTCTTTTCCTTTGTTACTGTTTGCCATTTGATGTAATCCCATTCACCTCCACTACATGACATATATGTGAGATGTGAGTCGGAGAGTGTTTTGTCTTGTGGGGTTTTCTTAAGTATATTTGGTGACAGGGCTTTGGATTTCTGATACCATTTTCTCTGCTGTGTATGATGGTGTATACCTTTGTTTTGGTGTATTTTCTGCTATTTTATTTGCTTCCAATTTTTTTTTCTTCTTACAGTTTTTACTACTGCTACTGCTGCAGCTGCTGCTTTATATATTACGTTTACTTTTGACTTATTCATGTTGCTGGTGTGGCTGCCTTCCTCTCTTTGGGATGTTGCTGCTGCTGTTTCTGCTTTTATTTCGTCTCTATATTTTGTATACGACTGTTCACATATTAATTTGCAGGTAGGCGGATCTTGTATGTTTAACGTCACATTTCTCCAACATATTCTTTGCACACCATTGTTCTTTTAAGCCGATATAAATTTAATCGCTCACTTGACACTTCCTGTCGGCGAGACAGCTAAATATAGATTTACAAGCATTATTTTCATTGTTGTTGGTTTTTTTTATCTCAATGCCGTTCTGGCTGTCACGGGTGTATTGAATGAGAAATTAATTTTTTGGAATTTTTGCCTGTTCTTTCATATATTATGTTGTTGATATCAGTGTCATCATTGCTTCTATAGGTTTTTTTCTTTTTCCATTTGCCCCGCGGAGGTTATTGTACTTTATTGTATTTGTTGTAGTGTATAATGGTGGTGGTGGTGGTGGTGGTGGTGGTGGTACTAGTGATAGTGATGGCGGTGTTAGTGGTAGTGTTGCATTTGCCTTTTTGCCTTTATCATTATATGTACATTGTGTGTTAATGGTAAAAAGTTGATAGTGGAGTGGACATATTTTCATAATATATGTTGAAAAACGCATTATCTTCCTTGATTTCGGTGGCCATGTCGTTCACCTTTTTAAATGATGTGAAATATTGAATTATAAATTTCAAAATTTTGCTATTAAAAAGTCAACCAACTACTTCAAAGCAACCGACAGGAAGCAAAATGAGCTGGGTAATTTAGTAGATAATCCAACAAATGTGCAAATAGGAAACTCTTAAAACGCAATTTACGCAAAATTTATGAACTTCGTACAAGAGAGCTCCTCTCCTTTAAAATACAAATTCAAATGGAAATGCACATACTAATGGTGATGATGATTTTAATGATGCTGATGATGACGGTGACGACGACGATGACGACAACGATGACGACGGCGATGAATATGACAAATCCCACAACGACAACCACGACTACCAGAAAGGCGACAATCATAATAATATTTTTACTGAGCACACGGACCAAAAGAAGCAAGGACAGCGGTGGTCTTTTACATAAATGCGTGTAAAGAAAACGATAGCTGGCAAAACAATTATGATGACCAAGCAAATTAATAGGAACATTGAACGAATGCCGCACAGCGTAGACACCCAATTCACCAAGTTATGCACACTGCCCCATATTATCATCCCACACGCTGATAAAAAGAAGTGGGTCTCTCACTCGGTTATTCTCGACATTGTTGTTTACACCAGTAATATAAATCTATGGATTGATGGGGAAAATCATATTCTTTATGCAGAGCTTCCCTTTATGGTGGGATTTGAATATGCGAAGGGCGTTTGGTGTCTAAACAGATGAAGTGTTGCAGTCGCCACGCATCCGCTTTCATCGTCCCAATCGTATAGAAAACCTGTTTGTACTTCACGGCGATAAAAGGGTTGATGGCGAACATTAAAACTGAGACGGCTGAATTAACTCCACAACTGAACTATGATTGCCGAGTGTATGATAGAGTCTGTGTACGACTCGAGCAGACGTAGATAACTTTACTGCTGTGCAGTTAGATTTTATCCCAAATAGATATTTTCTGCAAGCATGAAAATCTTCCATACGGGCCCCAAGAAGAAAGTCCTCCGGAGAAGACGCAGCCAGTTGATTTTCCTTGACTGTCAGTTTCCGTGTGAATGTTGTTAGACAAATTCACCACTAGTATTATTTACACTATAAGGGAACAAACACTAAGTGCATTTCTCGAATGGAAAAATAGTTATGTACGCCTGATAGCATTTTGGATGACAGGCACCATGCCTCAGTATTCACATGCCATGTATCGTGTGTCAGATAATCACATATATGGGATTTTCCAAATGCTTCGTACTGAAGGCTTTTTTTACAAATAACTTTTGTTTAACCGAAAAACTGACGTATATTTATGACTTTTCTAGCAACAATTCTTTAGAAAGTTCAATATTAGGGACTACAAGGATTCTAAAGTTATTTGTTAAATATGTTGAAAAATTGAAGGAACCACTAGCCACCAGATACAACGCACTGTCTCAACATAGTTAAATTCCATAATATCAGCAGCATTACAGATATGAATATGTCATACAACTTATTACATAAATGGAATTAATTGATGGACTTGCGATTATCTTACTGCTTGAAGTCTCCTTCATTTATACCGTGTTCACCATCTCATAATTTCGAAATGATCGATAAGTTTCCCCTCTTTGATATATCTCAACTCGCTAGTCTTTATTTGTTTTAATCTGTTATCTTCAATATTTTATTTGCATGATGTTTTCGACAACACCAGATTTACACGGTAAATACGGGGAAAATATAAGTGATAGAGATTACTATGTTCTACTAAATTACTTTACTAGTATAATCGGTTTGAAATAAGGAATGCTTCACCAGGTTCCCTATAGTAATGTTACTAGAATGAAATAATGAAAGAAACAGCGGAAATACATATGCTTATAGAGGAAGAAATAACGTGAACCGAATATAGAATTAAACCTGCCCAGATAAAGATGTGAAACATAACAGCATATTTTATATTTATTCCTGAATATTTCTAGTATCGCAATGAACATTTATTCAGCTTTTATTATCAAATGCAAGAGATTTGAGTCATAGTGTATAATACATATTTGAGAAATGAAATTTCAGCACATTCCTTGAAAATCGTCCATTCAGTAATGTTGAGACATAGAATACACAAGCAAGCTAGGAAAGAAATAAGTAATACAGAACCGTATGGAATGAATTTATAATATTCTCCTACCAACAACGGATTTATCAGATATACCAGGTTAACATAACTTCAATAATTAAAATGACAAAATATCAAGAAAAACGTTCTATCGTTTTCCACCCAGCGCGATTTGGTTTATATTCACACACAGAACCGTAACGTATCCCACCTTCATTCCACCATCGCAAGGATTTCATAATTCTCTTTATTCTTGCTTACGATGTCACCTCTCCACATGCACGTTTTCGATCTATCTATCTACATTTACACACGAAACAAGTCACTACTTCTCACCAAGCGCAACCGCCCTAATTGTGAATTATGAATATACTTACTAAATACTAAGACACACATATGTGCTCTCATCAATAAGTATCAAGCATGTTGCCATAGTAACGAAGCTAAAGCACTCAGATTGAAGCCGCTTGGCACAGATTGGCATTGAAGCTCATTTCCTCCGTTTCCAGCAGTGCTTGGAAGGATGGTGTGTAACGTCTGATTGTGGCATTGACCAGGGCAGGGAAAGTTGAGCAGAGATTCAGCTTCAAATTTTTGCCAAAAGATTGGCGATACCTTCTCAGAGGCCTACACAAGTTTGCAGAAAGTGTATGCGAGGATTGTATGAGCTGAAAAATATCGATAGTGATGAACGTTCTGGGCGACCAACAACCAGCAGTACTGAGAATAACATCGCAGGTGTGCATGAATCTGTGAGGAGAAATCGTCGAATTACCATCCTTGAGTTATCAGAGGATTTTCAGATTAGTTACGGTCCAGTTCAATCCATAATCGCTTGACTGATAATGTACATGTCATGCATATATTTCGGAAAATCCTAATTTGTGTTTCCCATATTAATAAATAGGCAATAATGTCTTTTATAATACTACATACGTATGTGTTTGTGAATGTGCGTATGTATGTGTGTATGTATGTGTGTATGTATGTATGTATGTATGTATGTATGTATATGTGTATTTATGTATATATGTATGCATGTATGTATGCATGTATGTATGCATGTATGTATGCAAGCATGCATTCATTCATGTATATATACTGGTTGCGTTTGTAGCCGAATATCTTTAAAAAATCGAATTGCAATAGAATATTGCTATGGGTTGTAAATTCGGAAAAATACTACACTCATTTTTACATATTCATGAGAAGTTACTGTACATAAAAAAATTACGTGAAACTCACTGCAGTAAAGAAAAAAAAATAATAGAATGGTACTTGCCTCTAATGTGAAACGTGTGAGCGTTTCTTCTCTTTGAAATCCAGGGTTACGTGGAGGATTGCTTGAAAGGGTGCAGTGCAGATTATTTTCCATTCCTAATGTATTTTGATTCTTCGTTTCCATTTGCAAAATACATTTGAACAATTGGACGCAATTCAAGAAGAGCAATTTAAGGTACTTTTGGGAAGAAATCGTACATTACGGGGAAAAAACAATCATAGACTCCAGATCGTCTTTCCGAATCAGGCATTAAGGCCATGGCTTAAATATTAGACACATTAGGAAAATTTCAGGTGACAATTTAAATGGTATTGCTTTAAATCCGACTCGTTCTCACATGACGTTCATTTTCGGAAGCTGAGGCATAGACTCACTCACACACACACACACACACACACACACACACACACACACACACACACACACACACACACACACACGTACACACACACACAAACACACACACACACACAAGTACACTCATACGTACACACAAGAACATTCATAGATCAATTATACATACACACACATGCATACACACACACACAAACACACATACTCCTCCTTGCTTCTGTCAGCTTTTATTTCTCAACAAAAGCCCAAAAGACAGCCAGAAGCCACGAGATTTCTGATCATAATGTGTTCCAAGATATACTCCTTTCTAGTGCATCAGCTCGCAGCCCCACATAACTAGCCTGTGAGATGCAAACATTTCGGAGTGCTTATCTGTTCTTCAGTCACAGAAACCGCTGACAAGAATTGAAATTTGAGCGTTCATTTTTGCACACTCTTACATACACTCACACACACACACACACACACACACACACACACACACACACAAACACACTCATACGCACACACAACAACATTCATAGATTAATTGTACATATACACACATACACACACACACACACACACACAAATACACATACTCATCCTTGCTTCTGTCAGCTTCTATCTCTCCACAAAAGCACAAAAGATAGCCAGAGGCCGCCAGATTTCTGACCACAATGTGATCCAAGATATTCTCCTTACTAGTGCATCCGCTCGCAGGCCGATATACCTAGCCTGTGAGATGCAAAAAATGTCTGAGTGCGTATCTGTCCTTCAGTCGCAGAAACCACAAGAACTGACAAGAGTGATTGTCTAATTGTATTCTAACGTTAATCGGCGGCTCACTGTGCGCAAATTACTGTGTGGCAGAGCTAAGTAGTGATGTATATAAATGCAAATTAAATAGCATTTCAAATATGCGCCATTTACTCTATTTTATCACGGATGAAATTGCTAACTTTCGGCAAATTGTGTAAATACACCTAGAATAAACTCGCAGCGCCACCGACCCAGACTGCGAGATGCATGTAATTATATTAAACTTCGGTTTCCTTAAATGCAAAAGTTGTGCATTTAAATATTCGTCAGATGGGTAGCAATTTAGAGAGATACGTGGTGTCAATCTTTCTGAATTCTTAAATAGCAAGTTTTCTTAAAATTGTTTAACATTGACACATATATGCCTTACAAATATTTAAAAGAATTCTCTTCATATTTAAAAAGATATGCGAGTGTTTTATGGGACAGATGCCTTAATGATCATTGAATTGTATAAGTGATTTATTTTGAATGCACAGAGCTACTTAAATCCAGTGACATATATATGGACTGCTGTGTAGTTTCACATTCAAATATGATGCATTTAAGAATAAGTGAATTTAAAGCTTGACAGCGCATAAGGCAGCTTGTCAATGCCTTTATGTAATATACCGATGTAATTAATTCCCAAATGCCAATTTCCTGTTATATAAAACATGATATCTGTTTCGCCGTCATGAAGCATTAAAATATTCAATAAATATTATACGATGAATTTTGAGTATTTGTAGCGAGGAATATACAATTAAATGAATAGAAAACAGGAAAATCCATCATACTAAAATGTTTTTACACTAATTATATGCGTAAGAGACAATATGATAATTGAACCATTACAATAGAGACATAGCACAACACAGGATAATGATATTTGAAACAGGCAACAAGGGGATCGCAAAAAAAAGTAAGAACTTTCCTCTCACAAAATTTTGGAAATTATGTGATACTGACATATTTGCTTATATACATATATTTACATACGTGATCGCCCCCACTGGCAGCATGACCTCTCTCCCATGACGTTCACACATATACACATGTGCATATACATATATATATATATATATATACATATATATATATATATATATATATATATATATATATATATATATATATATATATATACATATATATATATATATATATATATATATATATATATAATAAATACATGTATACTTAAGTATATGTTATAATAATAATAATATAATAATAATAATAATAATGGTAATAAAATGTTAGAACAAAAAGTGAGACCTCAATATTGAATGAATAGAGCATGAGTTATATACGTTATAATTTAGAACAAACAGTAAAATTTGCTATTAATGGCAAAAGACGATATGAAAAGCCGTTGAATAAAAGGGAAGTTACTCTAATATGTAGAAAAAGAAAAAAAGGATAAAAATGCACTCAACAATATTCTCACAATACATAGATATATAACCTCCTGCGTTCATACGTTCTACATACATATGCACTCACACAAACATGTTTACGTGCACGCACATACACACACACTAACATATGTGTATGCCCTTACTCATCCATACACACATGTCCGAGCACGCACACACATGGATATATGCATATATATATATATATATATATATATATATATATACGCAAACTCATTCCCATATAGACATGCATACACGTAACATAATACGTATATATGTAGACATTTATGCATATAATCATACGTATATATATACATATATATATATATATGTATGTATATATATATATATATATATATATATATAATATATATATATATATATATATATATATATATATATATATATATAGAGAGAGAGAGAGAGAGAGAGAGAGAACATACAGGCACGCACACACACACACACACGCATATAGACGATAAGGGAATGGAGGAATGCAATACAGAGAAGTGTGTATGTGGTGCTAAATAGCCATTATTTAATTAATTAAACAAGGTGAGGTTAAAAGTAAGCTTACAACTATTTCTGTGTACCATAAGCGAAGCAAGTAAATATTTACCTCGTTGCATGTAGCAGACGTCATCGGAACGAAGAAGGCAGATATAGACAAACAGGAGAATAGACCGAAAGACACAGGGCAAAATCGGAGAAGCAAACGTTCAATGATTCGACAGTCTTACATTTTCGGTAGCACCACAGACATACTTGTATTTGTTGCTTTTCCTCCAATTTGTTATCCTCTATAAATACGGTTTACCTCTTGAATTACCTGCTGCCGTATACCTTATAACAAGGATCATACTTACTGAGGTAATTACCAGGAGTGCCTCTGGATAATTCTACAAATTAGAGGGCTTAACACCTCTAACTTCTACTTCACATAACATACACACACACACACCACACACACACACACACACACACACATATATATATATATATTATATATATATATATATATACATCCTCCTATCACACACCTACACCCACACATATACACACATATACATATCTGCATAAATGAAGAAATTCATGTGCAAGAAATTCGCTCTTATGAACCGGACACAATCTTACACTCATAAACTCTTACATATACTCACACGTAGACATTCACATAATTTAAAGGAAAAAAAGGAATATAAATATATATATATATAAATTAAAAGAAGTTTAAATATATGGTATGCTTGTGCAGGAATATAGCAAAAACGTGGATTCTAGCCGTGATTTGGGGCACCCAAAACAATAAGAGGTATATTGTCACGTATGGATATGATCCAAAACGTTCAGGTCTTGATCTTAGATATGTTGCGGTCCAAGGTGATTTTTCCATTTGAGCCATTTTTCCATATTACATTTACCTTGGTATAAGAATTACACTTGGCTATGATCTACAGTAAATCCTATATTTGACACCTTGTTCTTTTAAGGACCATATATATCTGGATAATTTGGTAGTGTTTCGTTTATTCCAGTGTCTGAAGCTTGACACGAGAACCAAAAGATTTCGGACATTTTTGAGTAGACATCTCCTCAACAGTCGTCATGATATCACTCCTACTTCTTAAATTAGCATGCACTAACATGATAATAATAATCGTGATGATGATGATGATGATGATGATGATGACGATGATGCCACCTGAATGTAGAGGGTTAGTTGATAGCAGCAGCTAAAGTAATCCACGGTTTCATTATTTATCGAGCAAAGTCGCAGACCGGGCAGAACCGTTAGATTGCCGAGTAAAATGCTTCGCTTTGCGATATTATATCCGTCTTCGCGTTCTGAGTATACTTTCGGACTCGATAATATAAGTACCAGCAGAATATTGGGAACGATGTAATTGACTATACTTTCACCACCACAAATTTCAGGCCTTTTGGCTATAGTAGAAAGGATTATTTATCGAGTACCATAATTGAAATTTTGGTTGAACATCAGATGTACAGGCTGTTACCTTCAGCCCTTACACTTCTACTAATCCAAAACCGTAATTTTAATATATAAGATGATAGTATTTAAATTGCTTCATGAAGAAGATACAGGAGTGGCTGCGTGGTAAGTAGCTTGCTTACCAACAACATGGTTCCGGATTCAGTCCCACAGTGTGGCACCTTGGGCAAGTGTCTTCTACTATAGCCTCGGGCCGACCAAAGCCTTGTGAGTGGATTTGGTAGACGGAAACTGAAAGAAGCCTGTCGTATATATGTATATATATATATATATATATATATATATGCGTGTATCTTTGTGTGTCTGTGTTTATCCCGCTAGCATTGCATGACACCCGATGCTAGTGTGTTTATATCCCCGTCACTTAGCGGTTCGGCAAAAGAGACCGATAGAATTAGTACTGGGCTTACAAAGAATAAGTCCCTGGGTCGAGTTGCTCGATTAAAGGCGGTGTTCCAGCATGGCCGTGGTCATATGACTGAAACAAATAACAGAGTAAAGAGAGAGTATATTCAACGACGTGAGTTCTGTTTAGCAGGCCAAATACATTGCAAGGCGTTTGATCATTGATCCACCACAAAAGATTTTATTTTGTACAGCTTATTTTAGTCATTTTTAACATAATTCTGTTAACCTCGACGGATAACACTCAAAGACATGGTAAATGAAACAATATTCAGTATATCCTACATTATTATTGATTA
>NC_043015.1:9745938-9753438 GCF_006345805.1 Octopus sinensis
TTTTTCTCTTTCACCCATGACCGGGACCTTTTCAGCACCTTTCGTATAAGATAACAATCATCATCCTTTAATAACCATTTTTCTTCACATAATTATTCGCCATTTATGTATTCTTACTTGATTGAAACATAACTTCAAAGCTACTTCCAGATTCCTTAGACGCTACGTAGAACCTTCAGCTTCTTATATCCGCAATAACGAATAATCTAACAAGAACAAATCTTACAGCATTTAATCCCTTCTTCGTTACGCATCCATGAAATGTGAATTCGAATTTTGGAATGATCTTCGTCGACGTAATACAAGTTAGAAACCAACAAGCTATCCATTATTCTAGTATGTTTTTTTTTTATTATAATCTCTATTTGTGTAACTTCATCTTCTTAAAATTGCTAATTAAGACTATGAAGATATCATAATCATTTTTATATTAAACTATTACGGTATCATAGTAATTTGATATAAATCAATACTATTGATAATGTTATATTAGCCGTGATAGCTGATGGAAACTTGAATATAGTTAATACATATTATTTTCTTTCGTATAAATCGTAGAATCTATAATGTAGATGAATGTAAAACTGCATTTGCAAGAATATATGTAGGTGCTATTTACGATGTTGTTGTTGATTAGAACAGAATCAGAAGAGATAGAATAAATCCAAGATGAAAACAATTTCAGCTGGTTTCGGCAGGCAGTGTAACATGGTCAGTGTATATTACACCACATCATGTAATATGTACTTTGCTTAAAAAAAGGATGTGGATTTTGACTGACTTTTATCCAGTAGCTCATAGCAATACTTTCTTCTAATTTCGAGGCCCATATTAAATTGATGCTGAGGAGAGGCGACTGAATAACGAAATCTTATTAGGATTGTATATCTGTTGCTTTCTCAAAGAATATTATGGTGCATTACTCAACATTACTTAATATTTATAAAATGTCGAACTGAGAAAAAACTGATAACATTCAAATGATCAACAACAAATATTTATAGCGTTTTTCTTTATCGGTGGCTTTAATAATAACCTTTCATAGTGAGAAATCTTTATGATCCATATATATTTCTTATACATAAAAGCAGCTTCTATTGCCGCAAAATCAAAAGCAATTATTTGCCGGAAATTGATAAATACGATCATGTTTAAACTATTTAAGAAGTCGATCGTTTTCAATCTAATTAAAAATGAAAGTAAGGAGAGATAAATACGTTATTTCTAAAGAAATACAATAATTTTATTTTTCTTACGCTTTTATGTAAATGCGCAAATACAAGTCACTCGTTACTAAGATCGAGATACTTCTGACCTCACCATAGAAGCTCATTCTTCTACGCCATGACATGAAAGAAATCGATAAGTTAATATATCATAGCATACATTTATTGAAATATGGATACAGAATTGTTTAGTGACTAAAAATACTTTCGGATATTTCGTCCAAAATAATATACATATTTCATTTATTGTTGACATGATAAAGGACAAAAGCATTAGAATGATATATAAAAATATGGGTATAATCTTGTATTTTGTAAATTCTTAATGAATACAATCTTCTGTTTCTTTCCATGGGACACCAACTAAGGGAATAATTTTATTTTATATTTTCATTTGTGTTGCTTTCAACAGGGAGAATCTTTACATACACGTTGAAGAGGTAAGATCGTATGTTGTGCTAATTGTATGAAAAAAAAATAAAGAGCGTCCAATATATTTTTCACTTATTGTATATTTAAGGTACTAATGCGTGAATCCTTAAATATGATAACATAATTTTTAAGTTCCTCCTGTTTTTTGCAAATGATATGGATTTATTCCATATTAACATGAAAATTCAACCACAAATACATTTGAGCATGGTTGTTGTTATACAATGATTTCTAAATAAGAATAGCAGCGGTTTCTCTAGATATCCGATATTGCATATATACGCACCTTTACATACAAGCGCGTACACTCACACGCGCGCACACAAACACACCCGCACACATAAATTTATATTGCAAGCATTGTTCATCCGGGCCACGGTGTGACCTTTTCAATTTTTTACTTCGTCGCTCATAAAAGACAAAGTTATATATCATATGTTCGACAGATGATTGAATGCAGCACAAGCCAGATACTAAACTTTTGTCGGCAAAACCCTAAACTTTTGTCGGCAAAACTCTAGCATTACTGAAGTCCACTAGCACCATAAACCGACCCATGTAAATTAAAACATTATTTTTTACATTTAATTAAAAAGTCAATATACCTGAATCTCTTACAAATGCTAATTTGCGTTAAATATTTTAATAAAAGAACGCTACATGATAGAAGAGAATTTATTATTTTTTGCATCTATAGTACCGAAGATTAGAACTAGAGATGCAGAAACAATATATTACGAGATCCATTGAACAATAATTTGGAATTCACAATTGGCAAACTATAACTCATCTGCATCAAACGTAGCATCTCAACATGAGATGAATTCCCATTATGATTTAGAATTTACTTTGCGAATTATCACATGCAAATATGTCGAAATTAATGTATAGGTCACTAAAATAAAATGACTGCATATTACCAAACGTTGCATTAAAATCAACTTCCTGAAATTATGCATAAGTTTTATGATAGAAATTAAAAGAGTGTTGCGACGCTTTGAAGTGCAGCTGCAGAATCTAAATTTCTTTTTTGTATCATAAAACAAATCGTGATATATATGTATCTGTAGGGATTCGTTTCATTCTCTGGCGATAAAGGAGTATCGAACTAAATTCTGAATTAATCTCAACATCTAGTTAGTAGTTAGTTGGCATTAAACTTTTATATCAGTTACTTTTATATCAGTTACTGTGTAACACCAATACATAAACTTTATCAACATAACATTCCAGCATCAATATAAAGGCGAGAAAACTAGTAATTCTATAAGGATTTTCTCAAAGTATTTCAGTAAATATATACAAGATCTTAATTGCATGAAGCGGGGAGATACCAAGGTATTTTAAGCTTCATATGATCGTCACTCTTTCAATATCCAGTAACGGGAAAAAGTCACTCAATGATACATTCTATTAAAATGCTTTTTCTTTAGATATGAGTGTATCTATGATTAATTGCATTGACTTCATTGATCATTTATTGAGAAAGCTCAGCCTAATGGCCATTCTTTGGTTTTTTCATCTCATATTGAATATAATTATTAATTAATAATCGCACAATATATTTCATCTTATATGCGTATCATTTGATGTTATTCTGGAATTGAATAAGATTTACGTTTCACAGCTTGTATGAGTAATAATGAATCAGTTGTAATCAAGCATCACACACACATACACACACACTCGCACACACACACACTCACTCACGCACACACACACACGCGCGCGCGCACACACACACACACATACACACACACACACACACACACACACATATATATATATATATGGTAAATGAAAGACGAAAGATGGAAGATAAAATAATTTTCATTAAGCGCTAGGATGGTTTCAATACATCTAGCATCGATTCATCACGGGTGTGATACTTAACAATTGGTCCAGGGCATCCGACGATGAGATGTGTCTCTTCGAGTGATAAATACATATAACTCATTAGCAATGTATCTTTTCTTTTCGAGAAAAGATAAAGCAGCTAAAAGCTATAATTCCGTGCATATAGATCAATAATGAAATAACAGATGTTAAAAAATTAAAAAAAAACATGCATTACTGCGAGAAATATGTTAAAATAACCGTTAACTTATTTAGATGTATATACGGCCTCGCGTAGGTTGTATGGAGCATGTACAGTCGCTGATACAGGCATCGACGAAGATGTACGCATACGTGCAAATGTAGTTCTGCGCACATGCATTCACATAGACACTTAAATAGCTTTTTGGTGTTTATAAGAATGGTGAGGTTAAAGCTAAATTTAATTCATACGTACCTTAAGGTAAGTTATGTTGACAGTTACTTAAATTCATTCCCACTGCATTAATATTTCCTTTATATGTACAAATAAGTACATTTATATGCATGTATGCATCTTGAGAGTCCTTAAGAAATTCTATTAATGTTTTCATTGGTCCACAAAATAGACAAGGATTCTCTGAAGCAAAGTCTGCATCGTTTGGAAATATTGTATTGTTTCGTGTGCCCTTATCATGGATCCTTTTATGTTAAACCTAATTTTAACTTCCTTACGTCGCCACACAAAATAGTTGTGGCTGTGTTGTAAGAAGCTTGCTTCCCAACCATATGGTTCTGGGATCAGTCCTACTCCGGGACATATTTGGCTAGTTTCTTGTGCTATAGACGCGAGTCGACCAAATTCTTAAGTAGATTTGGTAGACTGAAACTGAAAGAATCCCGCCGTATATGTGTGTGCATGTGCGCGTGTCTTTGTGTCAATGTGCGTCTCCCACCACCGCCAGACAATTGGTGTTGGTTAGGTAAAGTACAAGACTTTAAACAAATATGTATTGGGGCGTATTCAATCAACTAAAAGTTGTTAAATCTGGTGCCCAAATATGGCCACAGTCTCATGATTGAAACAAGTAAAAGGTAAAAGCTAAAAGATATACTTATGGAAAATATATAGTATACATTGCAAAGATATGAAGGAACTGAAAGATATTTACAGTGAATATACGAGTTTCACATATTCACAATCTAGCCCTGGTTAACTGCGCATGCGATAGAAATTTCCATGAGACGTTTCAAACTCTCATTTTCATAACACTGAATAGGCTTTCCATGGCTATTCGTTTTATTATATATCATTAATTTAAACTTTTGTAACAAATATTTAGAAAGCAAAATATATTTATTCATTTGTCCTTTTCTTAGAAAATACGACCTGTGTACTCACAAGAAATCTAGTTAAATATGTTTCCCTTTCTTGTTTGTATAATGAAACATTAACAGCTACAAATGTTTGTAATACACATGCAATTGACGCAAGAACCTTACCTCTAAGAACATAAAATGTTATTGTATTTCACTTCATAAAATAGGTATCATCGAAACATCTCCAGCATTGCATTACAGACAGTCTCAAAGATAGTGGCTCGAACAGTGATGTGTCATAGCGCACAGCAACAATAGGCAAGGTATTTTCGACGTTGTGATTCTTTCTGTTAGACGGATATTTTAAGCATTTGTGTAGCGCAGTAGATTGCCTATTTAGTTGAAGCAGTTGTCTCAAAAAATATGAAACTGCATAGCACTCTTCATTGTGTATTTCTTGCAACACATTTCGAATCAATAAACTCAATTAGTGAATCACTCTTTAAATCCGTTTTATTCAATCGTGTCAATTTATATTTTATCGCAATGACTTTCACACTAGATATAAGGAGGACAGTCAAAAGTGATGTCCTATTACTAAATAATTTACAATTTCTCCTCCATACAATTTCTTTCCTTCTTACATATTTCATCAAGTTTATATACAAAAGTTTCGTTTTATTTGCCTGTGTCTACGCGGCCAGTGAGTGTATACAGATAAATTTATATCAAATGTAATCTTAGACAATTGAAAATACAATACACTATATCATTTGTAGAAAATCTCATGCTCTTATAATGGAAACCTCATTATAGACTTTGGTGAATCAGAATGTGTCAAACACGATACGCTGACGTCATTCGGTTGAGAGACATATTCTACTTCTAGATGTTCTCTGATTTTTATAATAATAACTTAGAGTATAATGCTGGTTTCCATGTAGCAGATGCATTTGATATTCAGAGTTAGTCTCCGAAACGTAATGATATATTTTGCATAATATTGGTATGATACCCGAACACACACTCACACACACACACTTTCAAAGACATGTGCGCACGCACACACGCACACACACTCATATACGCATATATACACAAATACAAACACATGCACACGAATACAGAAAACACATAATCTCACTGTAACTAAAAGGTAACGCTCCGTCTCAAATACTGTATTTACAGAATGCCTTGCTGGAGATTAACATCTGCATTGATACATATGTAGGCCAGTGACAGAGACGTCGATCTGAATAGTAGTTAACAAAGACACATGGAGTATTTTAGAACAGTATTATTTTACACCCTGGCCAACTTGTATTTCTATGTGTAGAAATCCGTTTACTAAACTAATTGAGATACAATCCGTAATGTGACTCACATCAGTATTATGTCTAACAGATCAAAAAGTCATCTACATCAATCTCCACCGTAGTAACTTTCAATGTTGTTTCATTTAACAGACATAATAAAGGACTAGAATATAAAAGTGTCTCATACAAGAAATATTTGCAGTATTTTATGAGCTAGTTTTTTTTTTTAGGACATAAATTTTACTTTAATGCAATGGGTGATACTTTTCTATATTATGAGTAACACATTTTCCAGCTTGTAGCAAACTCCAACTACATGCAAATATTCTTCTGAAATGAGATATATGGTGGATAGAGTCCTTGTTGCTTTCTATGTAACAAAACGGTGATTGTTATGGTGGTGAGCATTGGTTTGGTTAATTACAGTGAACAGAGCGGTAAACAAAAGAAGATCAGAAATATTAAGTTTGATGACAGCGTTCTGTATATGCAAAACATGAGGGAAATATTAAACAGCTGTTCATGTCAATGTAAACTTGTAAGAAAACTTTAACCATTCATTGAATAATCTTTATAAACGCAGCATAAATTAGTTAAGAGTGGTAGAAAGTTACGATGAAATGGGAAACGTGAGTTAGTATCGTATCGGTATCGTGTAGAAGATATTTTGAAACTAATTTGTTTTCATTGATAATCAGAAAGATGTTTTTCACCATCTCTATGTTCAGAATAATGATCGTTCCCATTTTCATCATTATTATCATCATCAATATCACTAGATATATTGTTCTCATCATTTTGGTTATCATCATCTTCATCCCCATCATTGTCTTCATTATCATCACTGTCATCGTCATCATCATCATCATCATCATCATCATCATCATAATCATCATCATCAATATCACCAGTAATCATCACTTCCAAACTCCAATTGGCATTCATAAATACCGCACGAATGTGCTTCTTGGAGATATTGCAATAATCGTTGATGCTATCAACAATATAAAACAAATGAAAGTGGTAACATGTTGGGTTGATATTTAGGCGTTGTTTTAAAAATGCATAAATATTTAATCTAACAATAATATATATTGCAAAGTGTTATTAAATAGGAGATGACAATATTGATAATGAATTTGACATTCGAGGTATAGTTTTGCTAACAAAGATTATAAAAGAAATTTACATTGCAATGTTCTTGTGTACTTTAAATACATTTATGTGAGGTTCATATTAAAAGAATTGTTAATGGAAACTATTATTGTGTTAATGATGGCGGTAATATTTTTAATTATCTCAATGACGTCAGTAATGATATATTTATCTTCAGCATAACTACAAAAATCAGTATCATCTTTACCAAAGCACGTTGTTTTTCAAACACTTCC